>NW_027394279.1:714413-744413 GCF_049309525.1 Garra rufa | reverse complement strand
CACATACAATGCGCAGCAGAAATTAGTGCAAAAGAAGGATTGCATTAACGAGTACACCCTGGATTTAATTCAAATTCAGCAAATGTATTAAATTCTAGAACTTAGTATGTCCTCCAGAACTTTAAGTACCCTGGAAAGAATAGTAAAACAGATCCTATATATATATACAGTGGTGTGGGAAAAAAAAAAAAAAACTTTCACACAGGGCCATGTGGGTTTGGATTTTTTTCCCTTCATTTAAAAACTGTATATTGTGTTTACGTGTGTTGTCTTTGAAAACATTTAAGTGTGACAAACATAGATATCCTCGCAAAACATTTAGCAGTGTTTACATTAGAGTTGCACGATTAATCCTTAAAAGATCCCAATCTCTGTTGTTGATCTAGAAAAAGCAACACAAATAGTTTTTTAAATCACATAATGAATATTATTTCTGTGTTACAGACCTTTAAATAATAGAAGTACTGGGATAAAAGCTTATAGTTTGGGTATAAACACTTATTTCCAACAGTAGCGATCAAAACGAAAGTATAACACTTGTATGTATTGTAAAGCTTATCCTCTGACGTCAGGAGGTGGCGACAACTGCGCGTTTAAATAAGTATTTATCAACGAATCTTTTAATCAGGAGATTGCAATAGTGAAACAAGTCTTTATTAATTGAGACACTGACATTTTTTAAATTTATTTAATATATATATTTTTTAAATGACTTAAGCAATAAAAATTCTGTCAGAACCACTAGTAAATTATTTATTTAGCTTTCGAATCTTTTTTTCTTCTTCAGAATTGTGAGAAAATCCTGATATCCAATTTATATATATAAAAATGTGATTTTCAATTTATCCACAATAATGCAGCTTTAATTTACATGTTTATTACTGCATATAATTTGTTAAAACAGAGGCTTAATTTCATAAAGTACAAGTTTATATCAAAATGCACCTATATTTTTTTTCATTTAGTGTTTAATAAAATTCGATTTTCACTATATATTTCATAGAGGATTTCTTTTAAAAAAAAGTTTAAAAGTCTTGTCTCGTTCTCATGAACCCAGTCTCGTGTCTTGTCTCATCTTGTGGGATAAGTGTCTCGTTACACCCCTAACCAAAAGAATATGAATAATGTTAGTTGGTTAACCTCATTTATCAAATAGATACAGTCAAACCAAACACCTTCAACATTTCTCACATTATCACGGTTTATTTGCCATAGATTACAAAATGGTAATAAAACATGACAAGAACTCAAAGTTAAACTGTGTCAGCTTGATAAATTCATTCATTTTTGATAGAAAGGTTAGAAAATCAACCAAAATTTATTCAGACAACTGTTAGTATGACAATTAGGCCTGTCAAAATTAACGCGTTAATTACGCCTTAACGCAAATTAATTTTAACAGCACTAATTTTAGTAACGTGCGATTAATGCAGCGCGCATTTTCTGTTTGACCCATTACCTAGCCCATAGTTAAAGAAATGGATGCACAGTGTTACCAACCTAGCGAAAAGTGTCTAACAACAACACATAATTGGACAAACCTAATATAGTTTCTGAGGCTCTCCGGTTTTGCCGAACGAGCGCGAGGTCTCTCAATGCGCGCGCACCTCCCTCTCTAGGCTATGTCCAAATTCAGGGTCTGCATAGGATCCTTCCTACCCGGTTGAAGGAGGAGGGGTCCTCCGACGACCGCAAAACCCAGAAGCAGGTGTCTGTGAATTTGGACAGCCTACCCTTCTTTCAGTTCCCTCCCTTACCCGTTGCTCATATCCTGTAGCCTTGCAACCGTGACAGTGTTCGGTCTGCTCTTTAGTCCCTAAAAGCGTTAAAAACACCTTCAATCACTAACAAGAAATTAGCTGTGTGTAAGGGGATATTCACACAGGCAGTAAGAAAGAAGCTAGTTTACGAAAGTGATGTTTTTTTAACATATAAATTTACAAATGTAAAAAAATATGCTTAACGCTAAAACCAAAGGCCTAACTAGACAACCGCTGTAAAAAAATATTTTTTTGAAACGCCAGTTTTTTACAAACTTACATCTAAAAGCATATTCCTCTACAGCTCGCATCGTCCGCCATTATTTGACAATTCTGGAAGCGCTCTGCCGAAAGGAATTATGGGATAGGTAGGACGGGAAAGGATCCACCAGACCCATCCTTCCAATTCGGGGAAAAAAAGGACGCATTTGTTGGCCGCATTTGAAGGATCCTACGAATTTGGACAGCCCTTCGTCGTGGCGCTGTGACGTAGCATCCTTCAAATGAGTCCTCCGAAGGATGTAGACCCTAAATTTAGAGACAGTATATCTGCGTCTGCTCTGTTCAGCGAGCGGCAGAGGAGCAACGCTTTCAGTTAAACCAGATATTATGTTGCTTCCAGTGCTTGAAGTGGGCCGGTACGCAGACACTTCTGTATTTTATCCTTTTGCATACTTGCACTTTGCGTGCGTACCGGCACTTCTGCCATATTGAATGAATGCAAGCGGAGTCGGTCTACGTTAGGATTGGTGCTGTGGGGTTGATGCGTAAAGCCACATACGAGTTTGCAAGCGAAAATTGCGTATTATATGCACGTCAAACACATGCATATCATATGCGCATGTTAATTTTTAGCTTATTAATAGCACGCCAAATAGAAACAGAAAATTGTGCTACTAGTACGCATTTTCATGAGACCGGGCTCTCGAATTAGTACATTAGAACGAAAACTGTTCTGAAGCTTAACTAGGATTGTTTTCTGAGGTGGTTCTAATTTCTCTAGCCTTCCTCTTGGTGTGTTGGTAAGAACACAGGAGTGGATCAGGTGGCAAATGTCAATCAAAGAGGTTTATTGAACACTGAAGATACATTGAAGGATGTATGTGCATAAGTGTGTGGTTCTACAATAGAACAGAAATAAAGAGATAATCAGCATAACATAACTACTGTATGGAAACAAATCACATCAATCTATACAATATAAATAGTATGCGAGTACAATATCCAGTATCAACGTTCTGTGGTAATATACAACGCAATCTGGTGCGGTTCTCATTTGTGTAAACATAATCGGCATGTCAAACTGAAAGTGCCCGAATACTTGCAATGAATCTCTCACAACAACCAATTAAAGTACTCTTATATAAACTTCACTGTCATAATTCACAATATAGCAGCATAATGAGAGGGATAAACATACAGGGCAGGATGAAAATACAAATAGCGATGTCATATTTGTAAACACAGCACGTGAATGCGTTAACATGGCCGTACACTCATTTCACATGTTCAATCGCGAACAGCAGATAAACCCTACATCTTCTCACATCGGAGTATTATGATAAACGAGAACAGCCTATAGAGGCGAGCGGGTACTCACAATTAGTCCCAAACGCACACAATAAAACACAAAGGGTGATTATTTCTCCCGCTCCGGAACATGTCTCTCTCTCGCTTCATTCCGCTGCGTTATGGCTATGATCGAGAGGTGTCCTAAACCCCGCCTTTCCAACACTGCCGCCCCCAAATTTAGTAATAAATTTGCTTCGTTGGAAAGTGATTCAGGTTTTCTGAGGTCTGTCTCTGCTATCATGATGCTTGTCATCTTCAGGGATTTCAGGGAGCACGATCAGACGAGTGATAGGTCGAATGTATTGTTTGTCTTTTATTCGAATCTCCACTGTCCTGACATGTCCATCTGCTCCTGGGAATACTTTCGTGACTCTTCCAATCTGCCACAAGGCCCGAGGTAGTTGAGGGTCAACTAACATGACCACAGTGCCCACTTTAAGGTCAGGTGAGGATTTTTGCCACTTGCTTCTTGTCTGCAGGGTTGGTAGGTAATGCCTTATGAATGCAGCCCAGAATCTGTCAGCTAATACCTGGGAGTGTCTCCATCTCCGCCTAGTGAGGAGTTCGGACTCTGGGAACACCACTTGGGGTAAGGAGCCATCTGGCCGCCCCATCAGCAGGCAATTCGGTGTAACCACATCCGGATCAGCTAGATCTGCCGAGACATATCCTAAAGGCTTTGAATTTAAGACGGCCTCGACCTTGTTCAAAACCGTCAGAAGTACTTCCTCATACACGGTTTCTGAGCCTAAAGTTGTACGAAGAGCAGCTTTTATCGACCGGATCTCCCTCTCCCACACACCTCCAAAGTGTGGAGCTGCGGGAGGATTGAAGTGGAAACTGATCCTTTGTTTGGCTAACAGCTGTTGTAGGTCTGGACTGAGTTTACTGAAGGATTCTCGGAGTTCAGTATCTCCACCTCGGAAGTTTGTGCCCTGGTTGGAGTACAATTCTGCAGGCTGGCCACGTCGGCCAATAAACCTTCTCAGTGCCATCAGAAAAGCATCACTGTCCATAGAATTTAGCAATTCTATGTGCACTGCACGAGTGGTAAGACACTTAAATAGGAGACCCCACCTCTTCTCCGTTCGGCGTCCCAATTTCACTATAAAAGGTCCAAAACAGTCCATTCCCGCTGAATAGAATGGAGGCTTAAATAGTCTGAGCCTCAGAGGAGGAAGATCAACCATCTGCTGAGTTGCTGGTTTTGACCTCCACTTACAACACTCTATGCATGACCTTTGATGTTTCTTAATGGCCTCTCTGCCCCTCAGAACCCACACTTTCCTACGAAGCTCAGCAAACACTCGCTCAGCTCCTGGGTGATGATGTCGAGTGTCATAGTCCTTAATAAGTAGTTGAGTGTTAGGATGATGAGGGTCGAGTACAATAGAGTGCATTGTCTGTGCGTCAAGGATCTCTGCTCGCCTTAGTCGTCCTCCGACTCGTATGAGTTGATCTTCTGGGTCAAACTCTGGAGAGAGACACAGCAATCGGCTATCTGATCAAACTGGCTTGTTTGTTTTCAGCAGCCGATAATCCTCAGGGAAACTGTCCCTCTGTATCCTCCTCAGAATAACAGTCTCTGCCTCTCTATAGGTACTGGCTGGAGGGAAATCATCCTGTGCAGCCGCCCCATGCAGGTTCCGTGCTACTGCCTCCACCAAATCTGTCCAGCTGCTATGTTCCTTTCCATCTGAAATCAATGGCATAGTGCTAGTTATCCCACAGAATGATCTTCCTTTGAGTTCAGTGGTGTCTTCAGAGTCATGAGCACTTGAGGTGGGGTGAGAGGGCCACTCCTCTGGAGGTTGCAGTAGGAACTCTGGACCCTGAAGCCATCTGTTGGTCCCAATAAGATCTCGCAGGCTCTTGCCACGAGTCAGATCGACAGCAGGTTTTCTTTCGGAATTTACGTAACGCCATTCTGCCTGATTAGTCAACTCCTGAATCTCCGCTACCCGGGTGCCTACAAAGACCTTGTAGCGGCAGGACTCAGAGTGTAGCCAGTGGAGAACGATGGTGGAGTCTGTCCAATAGGTGATCTTGTCCAATTTCAGCGTGAGCTCATTTGCAAGCAGCTTGGCCAACTGTGCACCTATCAGAGCTGCACAGAGCTCGAGCCTCGGGATTGATTGTTGCTTTCGCGGGGCCACTCTGGATCGGGCTAGGAGAAAGGCAAGGTGGAGTTCCCCTTGGTGACCTTCTGAAAGCAGGTAGCCCACAGCTCCATATGCCTTCTCAGAGGCATCACTGAAGATGTGGATCTCATGGCGTACATCTGAATGATCCATGTAGGAGGGGTTATAGCATCTAGGGAGTGTTACCTGTGGAAGGTATTTAAGCTCCTCTTCCCATGCTGTCCATGCTTGCTGGAGCTTGCTAGGGAGTTGTGGATCATCCCAGTCCCGGTGGGTCATCCAAAGCTGCTGTACGATCACCTTGGCTCGGGTAGTATATGGAAGGATGACTCCAAGGGGATCGTACTGACTCGCCAGCACCCGGTATATGCTCCGCATCGTCAAGGTATTGTATGTGACAGGTCTATGTTTGAACCCTAACTGGTCCGGCTCACAGTGCCAGCTTAGGCCCAAGGTTGATTCTTGTGGGTCAGCTTTGTTTTGAGAGAGCCACAACTCCAGCTTAGTGGACCTGGCTTCTGGAGGTAGGTGACTGACAACATCCGCCACATTGCTGGCCCATTGTCGGATGTCGAAACCACCTGTGGATAAGAGGGTTCGTAATTTATCCACTAACTGACGTGCTCCTTCTACAGAAGGTAAACTTTGTAGACAGTTGTCCACATAGAAGCATTTATCCACTGCAAATCTCACATCCTCATTAGGAGTACTGTGCAGAGCCACGTGTCGCTGGAGGGCAAAGGTTGCGCAGCAGGGGCTGCACGTAGTCCCAAAGGGAAGGACTTGCCATTCATAAGTATCTGGAGGATCTTCTCGCCGAAGGTCACGCCATAGGAATCGGAGAAGTGGTCTGTCCTCAGGCAGCAGCAGGACCTGATGAAACATTCCACGTATATCTCCACTTATGGCCACACAATGTTCCCTGAACCGTAGGAGGACACCCAGAAGAGAGGGGCTTAAAACTGGACCAGGTAACAAGGCGTCATTGAGATTCAGCCCCCCATATTCAAAGGAACAATTGAATACTAGGCGGTTTTTTCCATTGTGAGTGACCATGTGATGTGGGATATACCAGTTTTCTTGTGTGCCTCCCTGTTCTTCATTTCGCAGTTTGATGGCAGCCCCAGCCGACTCCAGCTTCTTTATCTCGGACTTGTATACCTCTGCCTTCTCTGGTGACCGAGCGAGCCGACGCTCCATGCCTCTGAGACTGGACATAACTGCTTCCTTCGGAGCACAAAAGAATGGGAACTCCTTCCTGCGCAATAATGGTGTTGCGTAGCGAAAGATTCCATTGACCTCAACCCTCGTAGTCTTGGCTTCGAAGAGACTGATAGCATCTCGATCCTCCTTGGATCGGGTAGCTTGTTTCTCACAGCGGTAGGGCAAGACATCGATCCGCCAGAGCCTTTCAACATCCCTCTTCAACTGTAATTCAGACGGGGTAAGGGCCAAGAAGAAGACCTGTTGTATTGCTAGCTGATCTTTCAAGAATCTTACAGGTCCCTGCAATGTCCATCCGAGCCTTGTCTGAATAGCTGCAGGTCCTCCAGAGGGCCCTAGACAAACAGGTGATATCGGGGTAATGAGGTGAGTATTGTCAGCTCCGATTAGCAGCAGTAGGCGTACTCCCTCGAAAGACTGCAAGGGAAGGTTCCTCAAATGCTGATACTTTTCCAGTATGCTCAGAGGGTAAGAATGGTCTGCCAGACAGAGGCATTCAGCAGTGAAGGCAGTTGAGATTGTGAATATCTTTTGTGGCTGAGTCACTGGGGAAATCTGAAAGGAAACTGCGGATCCAGCCACAGTTTGCACATACTGGCGGATAGTACGCAGGGATTCTGAGTTTAGTCGCTGCAGGGGAAAGGAGAATAGTCCTCTCCGAACCATCGTCAAGGACGGCATAGGTATCCAATGTCCTGTCTCCATGGCGAAGCAGAACTCTAACAACTTTGAGGAGAACTTTCCTACATCCCATAGGTCTATCTACCCAGGTAAAAAAAAAGTGCACTAAAATACACTTTAATGTAAGTATACTTAGTAAGCTTTTCAGTAATGTACTAAAAGTGCTCTATTTTCGCACACTAATTTTGTACTTAATGTACTAAAAGATAGTATTAAGTATATGTTAAGATAAACTTAATACCATCTAAGTGTACTCAACTGTGCTATTTTGAGACACCATGAAATTGAACTAAAATGTGCTTTTAACATACTATATCTGTATTTTAAAAAATATATTTAGTTAAAACTAGAAATACACTTGAACTCTAATTTTAAACATTTATAAATATATTTAAGAATAGCATAAAGTATAATAGTAATATTAAAAGAATATACAAAATGTAAAAAAAGTGTGCTAAAATACACTTTCAGTACACAAAGTATACTTTTTAGTACTGTGCTAAAAATGCTCTATTTTCACACACTAATTTTGTACTTAATGTACTAAAAGATAGTATTAAGTATATGTTAAGATAAACTTAGTACCATCTAAGTGTACTCAACTGTGCTATTTTGAGACACCATGAAATTGAACTAAAATGTGCTTTTAACATACTATATCTGTATTTTAAAAAACAGATTTAGTTACAACTAGAAGTACACTTGAACCCTCATTTTAAACATTTATAAATATATTTATGACTAATTTAATGTATAACAATAATATATTAAAAGAATATACAAATTGTGAAAAAAATGTGCTAAAATACAATTTAAGTACACTTAGTGCACTTCTCTAATGTACTTAAAGTGCTCTATTTTCGCGCACTAATTTTGTAATTTTGTAAAATAGTAATAAGTATATTTTAAGATAAAATTAATACCATCTAAGTGTATTCAACTGTGCTATTTTGAGACACCATGAAGATGAACTAAAATGTGCTTTTAACATACTATCTCAGCATTTCCAAATATGTATTTTGTTACCACTTATAATAGAATTGAAACATATTTCATAAACCTTTAAATATACTAATTAAACATAAAAAATAAACTTATTGATTATTTAAAATACATTAATAATATATAACAAATGTATACAAAGCATATTTATAATGTATTGGCCACATATTTTTATTAATAAAAAATACATTTGTTGATTATTTAAAATACATGAATAATATATAACAAATGTATACAAAGCGTATTTATAATGTATTGGCCACATTTTTTTTAAAATAAAAAATACACTTGTTGATTATTTAAAATACACAAATAATATTTAATAAATGTATACAAAGCGTATTTATAATGTATTTTTTATTAATAAAAATATGTGGGCAATACATTATAAATACGCTTTGTATACATTTATGATATATTATTCATATATTTTAATTAATTAGTGTATTATAATGAATAAAAATGTGTGGGCAATACATTATAAATACGTTGTCACGAAGCGTGTAGGAAAGCGCAAAATAATGTCTTCAATAAAAAGTCTTCAATAAATCCTCAGGCAGAGTAACGATAGACAGGAATGGCTGGAGAAGATGTGCACACAACGAAGGAACATAGGTGTAACGCTTGTAGCCGGACAAAGAAACAAGGAAATCAAACAAACTTATAAAGGGGAGCTAATTACAACAACAGGTGAAGGAGATCACACTAATGAGCAGGAAGACCAAAAAAAGGCATGGGAGAAACCAAACAGACAATCTAACGGGGGAAACACTGGGAAAAACCAAGGCAAACAGTCCAAGGGCGTGGCATACGCTTTGTACACATTTATCATATATTATTCGTGTATTTTAAATAATCAACAAGTGTATTTTTTTATTAATAAAAATATGTGGGCAATACATTATAAATATGCTTTGTATACATTTGTTATATATTATTAATGTATTTTAAATAATCAATAAGTTTATTTTTTATGTATAGTTAGTATATTTAAAGGTTTATGAAATATGTTTCAATTCTATTTTAAGTGGTAACAAAATACATTTTTGGAAATGCTGAGATAGTATGTTAAAAGCACATTTTAGTTCAATTTCATGGTGTCTCAAAATAGCACAGTTGAATACACTTAGATGGTATTAAGCTTATCTTAAAATATACTTAATACTATTTTTTAGTACATTAAGTACAAAATTAGTGTGCGAAAATAGAGCACTTTTAGTACAGTACTAACAAGTATACTTGCTGTACTTAAAATGTATTTTAGCACTTTTTTTACATTTTGTATTTTTTAACATATTACTATTATACTTTAAACTATTCTTAAATATATTTGTAAATGTTTAAAATGAGGGTTCAAGTGTACTTCTAGTTGTAACTAAATATATTTTTTAAAATACAGATATAGTATGTTAAAAGCACATTTTAGTTCAATTTCAGGGTGTCTCAAAATAGCACAGTTGAGTACACTTAGATGGTATTAAGTTTATCTTAACATAAACTTAATACTATTTTTTAGTACAATAACTACAAAATTAGTGTGTGAAAATAGAGCACTTTTAGTACATTACTGAAAAGCTTACTAAGTATACTTACATTAAAGTGTATTTTAGTGCACTTTTTTTTTTTACCTGGGGGGACCTCAAGGCAATAACGTTTTGTTAGAATTACCACACTCAAAATCAGTTTAAGTGTTAGTGCTAATAATGCATTCATATTAAGTGTACTTAAGTACAACTTTTGAGAATTTGGACTTCTACTATAATACATTACGAATAGATTTTTAATAAAATCCATTTAATGTAAACTTAAAATTACCACACTCAAAATCAATTTAAGTGTTAATGCTTATAATGCATTCATCTTAAGTGTACTTAAGTACAACTTTTGAGAAAATCTACTTCTACTACAATACATTACTAATAGATTTTTTATATATTAACTTATTTTAAATTTAGGATTAGTAAGTAAACAGTCTACTAAAAATCAACTAATGTTTAAAGCATTTAAAGCACACTTTTGAAAAACACACTAATAAAACTCTTTTGTATGTTTTTTCTGTAGTATACTTTATTTTAGTACACTAAAAATTTATTTAAGTATTACTGGTATTTAGTATACTTTTTTCAAGTGTACTAAAGTCCTACTGAAGTATAAACATACTTTTAATTATTATATTTATAGTGTATAAACATCACACTTTTATTTAACACAAAAAAATAACAAAGTACTAAAAATGTATTTGCGGGTATTTAAGTGTATTTTCATTGCATTTAAGTATATTATTTTTTCACCTGGGTAGATACAGAGTCTCCGTTGCCGAATTACCCAGACAAGAGCCTTCAGTCGTGGGTTTGGAGTTGACTTCATGAAGGATTTGCAAATGTCTACCTTTGCATTCTACCTTACATGGTTTCTTAAGGGTACACTTGGCTGCTTGGTGTGCACGCCCACAACGCCAACAGCGATGATTCGTCTGGATCCAATCTGTGATCTGCTGTTTATTGAAGGACTTAAAGGTAGGGCATTGACTGAGGTAATGGTCGGTCTTGTCACAATATGGACAAAAAGCATTGGCCTGTGCTTTGAGCCCCCTTGAACTGGATAGCGAGTTTGGAGCCGGTCCCGGTGGTGGTTTAGCAGAGCCCTCGTCTGATCCATGAAGTATGGTAACTGACCGGCCGACAGTATTCCCTGCTCTCCCTTGGTCCGTCCTCCGCTCTAGCCTCCGTCTTTGGTCTGAAATCTGACTTTCGCTGCTCTGGCACCAAGCTTCATATTGTAACCATTCTGAGAAGTCCAGGAGGTTGTACACTGCACCGGGACGACGAAACGTGTCTTCTGAACTCAACCCTCATTTCCGGAGGAAGTTTACTTAGCAGCCTCTCCACATGTGAACCACACCTCAATTCAGCCTGACCTTCATGGCCTAAAATCTCTCACAACAACCAATTAAAGTACTCTTATATAAACTTCACTGTCATAATTCACAATATAGCAGCATAATCAGAGGGATAAACATACAGGGCAGGATGAAAATACAAATAGCGATGTCATATTTGTAAACACAGCACGTGAATGCGTTAGCATGGGCGTACACTCATTTCACATGTTCAATCGCGAACAGTAGATAAACCCTACATCTTCTCACATCGGAGTATTATGATAAACGAGAACAGCCTATAGAGGCGAGCGGGTACTCACAATTAGTCCCAAACGCACACAATAAAACACAAAGGGTGATTATTTGTCCCGCTCCGGAACATGTCTCTCTCTCTCGCTTCATTCCGCTGCGTTATGGCTATGATCGACAGGTGTCCTAAACCCCGCCTTTCCAACAAAAACAATTCCTTAAAAAAATAAAAGAAGCAGGTTTTTGCGATCACATAACTTTAAACAGGTAAACTCCTAAAAAGTCCAAGGATCGTGAAAGCATTCAAACAAGAAGTTAAAAACAATGATAATAATGCAGAGAATAGTGACTTATGTCCAGATGCCGGTAAATTATTCTTTTCAGCGATTGAATCATGATTATAATTCAGGATTTTTTTCAGTCATTATTTCATATTACTTTGGTTGTCTGATAACAGAAACACTGAAATATAACAATGGAAACAGTTTTGTTGAGAACTTGGCTGCATCAAATTACAGTATGTGGGTACCGAGAGGCAAACAAATGTAATAATTAATGTACATTTTGCATGTTCAGAAGAAGTGAGCTGCCATGTCCTGCAAATAATATAAACAGGCTTGTGTAAGTAAATTGCTCAGTGCAAAGAAAGAGAAGTAATGGGAACCTGGTATTTCTGTTCTTTTTTCTCCATGTGTCAAATAGACATGAACAAGTTATTTGAAAAACATCTATGACCTTTGAAACATGTCTAGTCTTCATCTGCAATATCGAGTATGGTTTCACTAATAATAAACATGTATTTGCTTAAAGCATCCATATTCGTCCATGATTAGAGTATTAAAAACTTTAAAAAGTATTAATTTATGGTACATTTAGAACAGATAAAAATGTGCGATTAATCGCGAGTTAACTCATGACAACCATGCGATTAATCGCGATTAAAAAAAAAATTTAATCGATCGACAGCCCTAATGACAATATTTACTTTTTAATACTTTTTTGGGCCACTTTAGCCTCAATGACAGCCTGTAGTCTTCTGGGCATGCTGTCAACCAGGTTCATGCAAACCTGAACTTTTTTTCCAACTTTTGTTTCTAAATTTTTATACATTTTACTGGTTGTCCACTGTATGAAGAATATTTGGGTATAATATGTGACAGTTTATTTTTCTATCCTCACTCACATAAATGAACTATAGCAGGAGTTCTCAACTCTGGCCCTCGAGGTCCATTTTCCTGCAGAGTTTAGCTCCAACCCTAATCAAACACACCTGAACAAGCTAATCAGGCAGGTGAGTTTGATCAGGTTGGACCTCGAGGGCCAGAGTTGAGAACCTCTGAACTATAGTGTCATGCAACCACTAGTGAAAATATCAGAAAATATATCTGTCTGAATAATTTTTGGTTTGACTCGATATCTTTTAGTTATTTTTACACTTAATTACACTCATAGTTTTTGTTACTTTTACTATAAATTTGTTTTTGCTCTATGGTACATAGTATTGTATTATTTTATTATTATGGTATTATTTTGCATAAACCTAAAAATGCATAGATTTTAACTATAACATTTTATTCCAATATAGGGTATATGTCAAACAAGTTTTCATTACTGCCTCTTGTCAGAGAAAGTGTTAACAGCATTATAAAATAAAATATCAACGATATTTTTTTTCTATATATGTATGTGTATGTGTATATATATATATATATATATATATATATATATATATAGTATAAAAGTAAATATATAAGTCAATAAGTATTTGATCACCTTGTGATTTTGCAAGTTTTCTTACTTAGAAATCATGGAGGGGTCAACAATTTTCAGCATAGGTGCATTTCCACTGTGAGAGACAGAATCTAGAAATAAAATCCGGAAATCACATTGTATGATTTTTTTAACAATTTATTTGTGAATTATTGTGTCAAATAATTATTTGATCACTTGCTTATCCGCCAGATTTCTGACCCTGAAAGACCTGTTATTTTGCTTTTAAATAGTCCAGCTACACTCATGATTCTAAATTAGTAGCACCTGTTTGAGGTCGTTAGCTGTCATAAAGACACCTGTGCACCCCACAATCAGACAAAGTCTAAGTAGCAACATGGGCAAAACCAAAGAGCTGTCAAAAGACACGAGACAAAATTTTAGACCTTCACAAAGCTGGAAAGGGCTACGGGGCAATTGCCAAGCAGCTTGGTAAAAAAAACAAAAACAACAACAACTGTTGGAGCAATTGTCAGAAAATGGAAGAGGTTAATGATGACTGTCAATGTCCCTCGGACTGGGGCCCCACGGAAGATCTCTCCTTGTGGGGTATCAATGATGCGAAGAATGGTGAAGAACTACAGGAACCGTTTGACCTCTGTAATTGTTAACAAAGGCTTCTGTACCAAATATAAAAAATTTTGACTCAAGTGATCAAATACTTATTTGACACAGTAATTCACAAATAATAGAAAAATTGTTAAAAAAAAATCATACAATGTGATTTCCGGATTTTTATTTTTAGATTGTCTCTCACAGTGGAAATGCACCTATGCTGAAAATTGTAGACCCCTCCATGATTTCTAAGTAAGAGAACTTGCAAAATCACAGGATGATCAAATACTTAATGACCTCACTGTGTGTGTGTTTGTGTGTGTGTGTGTGTGTGTGTGTGTGTGTGTATATATATATATATATATATTTTATATCAGTGAGAAGAAAAATAATTGACATTTATACAGTGGTGGCCAAAATTATTAGAATAGTAGTATTTTCACCAGCTGAAATGTCACAGAAATCTTACCGGATTATTACAATTAATGGCACAAATTAATGTTTGGAAATGTAAACTGATATTTCCTACTTACACACTACAGCAAAACATAGAAATAACTTTTTTAACTGGTACTAGTGTTAATTTTGGCCACCATATATTAAGCTTATTTTTTTTAAAGCATTTTAAGGAAAACAGCTCTGTATATATGGAAGCAAATTAGTCTCATTAATAATTCACGCAAAAGACACGATGCACACATCTGTGTCCCAATTCACGTGCACGAAAAAAAAAAATCACAAAAAAACATTTCACAAATTGCAAAACACAATTCAAAGATTTACAACTGTGTACAACAATTTTGAATGTTTAAACATCACGAGTGTATCCCGGACTGTGAATGTACGAATAACCTTATTTTGCGTGTGTGTTTTTGAGACTTTCCTGGCAGCAAACTCCTCCCACGCGGGTCACTCGTACACTTTAGCCAATCAGATTTGAGCCTGTCGATCGACCAATCATAACCCGCTGTGGGCGTGCCTACCTTACGTTACATCATCACTGCGAGTCCATAGTTCCAGAATCCAGATACGATTCAGCTGTTGATAGTTTCATTTAAGGTAATTGGCCTAGTAAAGGTGTATTGTTTTATTTTGCATGCTTAAAAACTAAAGGTAAAGTCGGTCGTTTAGACACACTCGTTAACGTGACCAGTGTAAGCCAGCGGCTGCTTTGAAAACAGATAGTGTTGCCAAAGATGCTGTCTTGTAGTGATGGGAAAATGAAGCTTTCCGAAGCACTGAGGCTTTCCCCTCAACTGTATCGTAAAAAGGTTCGTTACTCGAAGCTTTTCAACATGTTGCACACTAATGACATCTTGTGGACAAAGGTGGGAAAAGTTGCTTTCGCCTCCCAGATCTTAAAGCGATTTTGGACAGTTTCATTAAACACATCTATTTGTGCTATGTCAGAAAAACAGTAATTTTACTCGAATTGATTTGTAAATAAACGTTTTAATAAAAATTATACAAGTATAAGCATGGTTCATGTAGGCATATGTTCACAGTAAATTAAGAATAATTTTGACTAATATTAGTGTTAATTAGAAGAGCTTGTGAAGCAAGGATAACTACAAAATGAATATGCACAAAACTACACATGTACATATTTATTCGTATTATGATTTATTCTTAACAAAAAGTGAATGACACTTGATACCTGCACAAGGGGTTCGCGTTCTTTGAATCAGAATATGAAGCAGTCACGTGGTTGTGTGCGAAAACGAAGCTTCGGACGTCACAGGTCACGTGGTTATGGACAAAACGAATCAAGCTCCGGTACAGTGCTTCACTGTGAGATGTTTCGTTTTTTTTATACAAGCTTCGAAGCTTCGGTGTCAAACGTCACATCACTACTGTCTTGTGTTAGCCACAATGTCCTGTATATTAGCCAAAATGAAGAAAGAATTCCGTTCATTGCCATGTTTTTGTTTAACAACGCTGGGTCTAGCTCCCACTTAGCACTGACCCTGCCGTTATTATTATAGCTTTATGTAATGATGAATAGACCTCACGAGAACTCAGTGTATGAATAACGGTGTGTTTTTACTAACCATTTGTGCAACTGGATGCAGTGTTTAATTAAAACACACTAATCATTTTCCTTGCATTTTTCAGGATTTAACACTTTGGAACAACATCTGGATGACAGATACAGACCTCTTCATTCATATTAATTTTTATCTCTTTTATGTACTTTACCTTTATGCATTTTTTTTTTAATGTAATCAACATTCATTTACTTTTTTAAAATATAATATTATTGTGATTAACCATGTTTAATTTTATGTTGAGCAGTGATGTAAAAATCTTTGAGATTACAATACACAAGATGATGTTGGTTAGCAGATGTTAGGTTAGCAAAATTGGGTTAGGTTATTGTATTTGCTTCAGTATTACCAGTTGTGGAATTTGCTGGTCAGTCAAACAGACTGATCATAAAAAGAAATGCACCAAAGATTATTCAGTATATTTCATTCAAGTTCCGACTTGTTTTGAATGTTTTAATTCTGACATAAAACCAGAACATAATGCATAAAAAAGCTTTATGCCTTAACAAATACAAAGTCATAGGGTACCATTCTAAAAGAAATGTAGTAATAATGCATGACTTTAATCAGTTGAAACTGTCAAAATGGATTGGTTGCAGCATGACTGTTTTGAAAGAGTTACAGTTCCAAATGAAACTTCTAGATTCACATCACCTCATAATTTGTGGCAGAGGTTGAATTAGAAGCAGCTACTTGTACATCATAAGCCTCACAATTCTGAAATAAATAGTATCTGCAGGCTGCAACGTAAACAAACTTAAATTAAATGTACATGATTTACAATGTGTGTATGTTATTACATCGTCATCAGCTGAATGCGTGCCATCATAGGATTTGAGACACAAGACAAGTTTTGCTCTTACAGCTCTTTCCTGTTTTCTATAAAAAACAAAACCACAAGAGACTGCTTGAAAAATATCCAAATAGACCATTTTCATTTTCTATTTATTTACATGTCCCATCTGTAAAAACCTTATTTTATGCTTTACATTTAGTTTATAATTTTGATATCTTTATGCGGTATGGTATCCACGTGAATGATTCTTTATTAAATAAACATAACAATCAATAAATATTAAAACATAATACACTCTGAGCAGCTGCTGGCTTACACTGGTCACGTTAACGAGAGATTTTTAAGTAAGCATACAGTATAAAACAAAATGAAACGATCAACAGCTGAATCGTATCTGGATTCTGGAACTATGGACTTGCGCTGATGACGTAATGCAAGGTAGGCCCGCCAACAGCGGGTTATGATTGGTCGATCGACAGGCTCAAACCTGATTGGCTAAAGTGTACGAGTGACCCCCGTAGGAGGCGTTCGCTGCCAGGAAAGTCTCAAAAACATACACGCAAGTCTAAAAAATACACACGCAAAAAAGGCTATTCGTACATTCACAGTCCGGGATACACTCGTGATTTTTAAACATTTTTAAGCAATTTGTGAAACGTATTTTATGAATTTATATTCTTATTTTTTGCACGTGAATTGGTTTTTGTGAATATATATATATTTTTTGTGCACGTGAATTGGGACACGCATGTGTGCATCGTGTCTTTTGCGTGAATTATTAATGAGACTAATTTGCTTCCATATGTATATAACAAGTGCATACAGGAGACCTAAACGGAATTCAATAATTCTGGTTTCTGCATGTGATGTTTAGCATGAATTTTCTTTTCTTTTTTGAGATGGACATGAGCTGGCATCGTTTTCCTGGGCTGGAGTCTTCTTCCCTGCAGTGAATAAAAAATTGTTATTAATGTAGAAGTTTATAAGCAAAACTGACAGCTTGATGACAATATACAGTACAAGTTGGATTAGCCAAATCAAATGATGCAATCAACATGCATTACAATGTTTAACTTCGCTATGGACCAGTATTTCTTAATTCCTGTCTCCATCTGATCTCTCCATCCATACATGTGCATGCTCAGAAACATAAATAAGCGCATATGACAATGGATGTAAATGAGTACTTGCATAGCATAACAGTAAATGTATGTCTCGCACGTGTCCTCATCACATGTACGTCCCGCAACACATATATTGCCAGAGCTCAGATAAAAACATAGTCCTATGAAAAAAGTTGTGCAGTTTTAAAGTCTTTAACCTGTTGCTGCATTTTCTTTCCATTTCAAAGCAATATCCATCACACAGTATCTAGCAAGAGAAAAACATACGTGCCTTCCAGCAGCTAATCCACAAACATACACAGACGCAATTCCAGATTAATTTTTATATGGCAGTGTCAGTCCTTTACCAAAATAATGATGTTGGCAATAAAATGTTACCATGGATAAAAATATATCAAAATTTCATGCACTTTTTGCAATAATACGCTGTTACGTCCAGAGCCGTAAGGTTCCCTTGTGTGTTATAATTTGTGTTTGAGTTTTCCTTGTCTCATTTTTCTCTCTCTCCCTGTAGAACCAGTGTGTCCACCTGTGCTTAATTAGAGCTTTGCTGTGATTGGGTGATGGGAGAGGAGAGGGCGTATTTAAGCTACAGCTTCCTTCAGTCCAGTAGTTGGTGGTGGCTGGATGTGTATGGCGGCTGAGATCTTGTCCTCTCCTCCTGAAAGATTTTGTGAAATCTTATCTTGGTGTTTTGTTACTCTCTTGATTAGGTTGAGATTGTTAAAATAGTATCCCTGTTCATTGTCTTTCTGATTACATCTATGATTGAGACCTTTTTGAAAGAGAAGTGGCTTTTTCTTTGTAAATATTGTAATTTAGTTTATGGTTGGGTTTAGTAGGAAGGTGGGTGCCATTTTGTTTTCAAGAACATATTTTCTCTTGGTTATGTTAGTTAGGGAGTTGGCTTAATCTGTTGTAATTTTGTTTTCTTTTCTTTAAAGCTTATGTAGTTGATTTATAAAATAGGTAGTTCTGTTATGTTTGTTATTTTGGCCAGGCCCCCTTCTGAAATCAACACCCTTCTGTTAATGTTTTTGTTTTGAAACTTGTAAATAAAAACTTCTCTTTTACGGTAGTGGCCGCAGTTGATGTGGATTCTTTTTGTAGCTTTTCTGGTTTCGGAAATGGTGTAAACTCTCTGCCGTCGCACTGTCAATCACCACCAACCATTTATTTCTGTTGAGGTCCCCCCTGGACATATTCAGGCCGTAACATACGCAAACACTTTAATGTGCATGTCCATTTCTACCTCTCTCTCTCTCTCTCTCTCTCTCTCTCTCTCTCACACACACACACACACTATCACAGTGGACTCTCTCTCTCGCACTCTCTGAAAGTTAAAGATGCATAACTTCATGAGTGAAAACTGTAAATATAACAATAATGACAAAAATTATGGAAAAATAATGAGCTACTTTACCTTTCTGAGGTCAAATTGAAAAAAATATGTCCATTACGTCGGTTAATCCAGCTGAGTGAAAAATACAGCTCAAAACTACTGTACTATGATTCACAGGAAAATATAATTTTACTGTATATGATGATGCTTTGCAGATTTACAGTATACATATTCTACAGTATGGATTTGTTCATTTTACAGTAATAATGCTGTGAAAACTACAGAAATTTGATACAATGTACATCATCTTTAATTGAATAGCATTAGAGCTGCTCCATTGAGTGCAGTGCTCTCAGTGCTGTAATCAGGCATTTTGCTGTAATAATGCAGGGAACCACTCGTAATGAATCTCCTGTGATATTTTCACAAATATAAGTGACATTTTATTTTTATTTAATCTTAAAATATTTTTAGGCTACCGGATAATGAGTGTCATGAAATGTTTTCACAAATGTGATCACAGTTTAATAAAAACATTGTTAGACCTATTAATTGTAATGATTTCATTTCAAACAACAACAAAAAAATTATATAGAAAAGGCGAACAAAGAACATAGTATCAACAGAGCTTTTTATAACTCTGAATCATTAAACCACTGCATCGCAAATTGATTCACTGTTTAGAAGTCAGGGTATCCGCGGATCCTTAAAAAGTCTTAAAAAGTCTTCATTACTTAAGTTAGGTCCTGATGGAAAATATCAGGGAAAGCATAAAGAAAATGCCGTTCTAACAGTGTCTTTACATCCATTTTGACAGCTCCCAGCACCCATACCGTAAGTGCGGCTGGCGTGACCGTGCTTTCAAGACCCGACTGGAATGACCGCAGTGTCTAATGATATTTTTTCTCCCCCTGCGGTAGTTACTGCATCTTCAGACAGAATCGCAGTAGCAGAATACAGGTACAACAAGCTGTTTTCTGTATATAATGGTCTCAATAATAATAATAATAATAAATATAAGTTGAGCTATCCCAGCCTTCGAGATACATTTTAAAATGTTTTTTTTTTATTCTTGCCCGACCGAACAAACAGCCTGATTAAAACTGGAGAGACATCGTTTTACTACTGAATGATTCAGCGTTTTGCTCGAATCAGTTGAAATAACTCAATAACTCGCTCATGATTGACTTACCGCCACCTGCTGGTTGTTTAGTATGCTTAAAAGTATGCATCCCCACCCCAACATTTCTAATTTGTACATTCATAAATGTATTGTAAATTATGTAATCTGACTGCTAACAGCCATATAGAATTTGATAAAGTGTAATAATTTCAAAGGTGATGCATAGATTTCAAAAGTAAAAAAGGCCTTTATAAAGGTAAATCAAATATGCAGATTTAAGATGATAGAGCTGACAAATTAAATATTACAAATATGCATGTAATATAACATAAATTTCCATTACAGGTTTTAGGTCTTAAATTTCATATAATGTGGTATTAAAAAGGTCTTAAAAGTCTTAAATTTCACTTGTTCATATCTGCAGATACCCTGAGTAGTGATCCAATCGATGTAGAATCATTTGATTCAGAATTGGACTTCAAAGCACGTGTCCAGAAACATTTGATTCAAAGCTGGACTTTAAATTGTGTATCACGAATCATCTGATTTAGATCAAGAATTAGGAGCGGAATGTTTTGTCCCCACCGGTGATAAAAAGTAATTCAGCAGAGGCAGGGATGCATAGACCCATGGAATTCCCATCAAAATGTTTGTACACAAAATTTTGATGTAATCTTTGTCTGCCGAATGAAAAATAATTGGATGTTCTGTTGGTTCCCATTTGCTTTGTTCTGCCTTTTGCATCATTGGTCCTAAATCTTTTGCTTCCCAATTTTTTCCTACATATAAGGATATATGAGGAACATAATCTGTTACATTAAACTTTTTTTTTTTCTTTCAAAAATTCACATTTAGTTATACTCAAAGTTGCTCCTTGCTTTCCTGTTATGATGTACTGTGAGGTCATTTAATATTTTTGTCCTTCAGTCCCTTTCTACCATATCGTTTCTATTTTTTAATCTCTCTCAGGATCAAATTTCACTGTACAGTGAAATTCTGATTTTGGTAACTGTGCTTCAAGAATCTGTGCATCAATAAACTTTCCCCATTTGTTGATTGTCTGTCTTACATCTTTTCCTATCTATCCTACCCAATAGACATTTGCTCTTAGTCCTACAATCATCATTTGAGTTTCTAATCCTTTTGTGTCTATATACACTCCCTCTGGAGAACACCACATTTGTAGCCAAAATTTACGTAATGCATCTCTTCCTAACAAATTGACAGGACTCTGATTTTATACAAGAATGGGTAGGGTTACACTTTTGTTTTTAGTTTGTAGACACACTGGAGTGGTCATTGGAATTAGCTGCATTTGTCCCGAGAATCCTGTTGTCTTTGCAAATTTTCCAGACAAGGGGAAATGCAAGCATAGTTTTAATTGACACATGTATAAACAGCTCCTGTGTCTACCATCATTGGTATGGTCTTTCCCTCTATTTTAATTTTCAGCATAGGTTCTTAATAAGCCTTAGTTGTTAAAATTGGAATCCGACTCTCCCATATAGGATTCTCTGGGCACCCCTAATATCCTTGATTTGGACCTCTTCAAGGGTTTACTGGACTTTGTGATGGACCCTGGTAGGGCTGCTGTCAATTCTTCCCCCTTCCACCCCGAGGTGGCTGTTGCCATGGATTGGTGGAACAGTCATTCTTGTTGTGTCCAGGTTGTCCACATCCCCAGCACACTCCTGGAGGACCAGTATAAGGCCTGCCTCTTCCTCTCTGTCCTCCTTGTGCTGGTTTCCTTTTCCATCCCGTTGACCCTGGCTTTTGAGAATAGATATTGAAGGTGGGTAAAGTTATCTTGTGTGGATTTGGAGGGACTGCTGCAGGTAGACTTGGCTGACATTCTCGTGGTGGAGCATTTTCTGGAGCCATCACTGATTCTTTTTTCTTTACTGTAGCTTGAATCTTCTTCTTCTTCTTCTTCTTCTTCTTCTTCTTCTTCTTCTTCTTTCTGGTCAGTTCTTTAAGTTGTAATTGAGTTAAATTTCTCTGTAGCTCTTTTTCTTGGTTTTTGAGCTTTTGTTAATTTTTTCTGTATTGCTCCACTGCATGGGACACATGGTCACAAAACTCCTTGTGTGTTTTAGAGTTTAAGCCGACCACATCCTCCAGCCTGCTCTTACACCGTGTCTACACCGGAAAAAATACAATAGAACCTATTATGCTGTCTACACTGGATGCGGCGCGGGGCGCTAATCCCAAACAGTAATCTGCTGCCGCGTTCTATTTATGACGTGCTCACACAAGGTTTAAATGATTTGCAACAGTTGCTTTGTCGCGTCCAATGCAGACAGACTTTAGCTGTTGTGGTGCGGTGCGACACGGTGTTAACATCTGGTGGCATGGCATCTATCGTAGCATTTCTAAACAATGTTACCATTAATGAGTGTCCTTCTGGATTCCCTTCAGTTTCTTGGTTCCATCTTTTCAATTGTCACTGCACATATGTAGTTGGGTTTTCAGTTTCCCCCAGTTGCTCTCTCTTTAATGATTTAGTGTCCAGTCAAATTGGATACTCAGCATGCAGTGTCTGCCACACTGCTGGATGGAATGCATCAAAAATAGTTCCATCAATGTAATGAGAGTTCACGGCTCTTTCCAGATTGAATGCTTGAAGAATTTCTTCCATCTTTGCTCCTCCTTTTGTCTTTGCAAGAAGTGCTTTAATGTCCCCCACAGCTAAAAGTTTGCCCATAGTTACTTCTTTAAACACCTTGATCCATTTCCCAGCTCCCTCCTGTGAGGCCATGGGGACATACTGTCCCTGAGCACCCTTAATTAGGATTGAGGGTGTGCAGCTAATGGCCTAAGTCTTCCTTTTTCTCCTCTCCATTCCCATTTTACTCCACCCAATCACTCTCTTCCTCTTTGCTTTCTAATAGCTTCTATCTTTTACCAATTGACCCCTGGTGACATGCCAGTCAGAGTGACACAAGTGTCATAAACCCATAAATCCAGTCATATATCTAACCCTGTGCACATTTGAGAAATGACAACCTGTCTGTCAACGATGACAGAGGCCATAAATCATGTCATGAATCAGAAATTGGAGACATGGTGTCTTATACAACTACTTGCTCGCCAATGTAAGAAAAAGTAATGAGGATTATGAAGATCTTGATGAAGATGTTTATTGCAGCCTAGCAGTGACAAAATACATGTTGTATCTTAGGTGCAACAATTCGGAATTCGATTCGGAATGAACCCAGAACATCCTCATTTAGAAAGGAAAGGAGGTGAAGTGAGGCCAAGTATGGTGACCCATACTAGGAATTTGTGCTCTGCATTTAACCCATCCAAGTGCACACACACAGTTGTGAACACACACACACCGTGAACACACACCCGGAGCAGTGGGCAGCCATTGCTGCGGCGCCCTGGGAGCAGTTGGGGGTACGGTGCCTTGCTCAAGGGACTCACCTCAGTCGTGGTATTGAGGGTGGAGAGAGTGCTGTACATTCACTCCCCCCACCTACAATCCCTGCCGGACCTGATACTCGAACCTGCAACTTTTGGGTTACAAGTCCGACTCTCTAACCATTAGGCCACAGCTGCCCCCAAAACAGAAACTAGATAATTTGACAAAACACAAAACACAGTCACTGTACACCGTAATTTATGGTTATACAGACAGAAGCAAAACATAATTCAAAACTGTAAAGCTTTTGCGAAAACAAGCAGGATGCCTCTTAGTTTCTGCAGTCTCTCTTTCCTTTCTGTGAACCTTGGAGCATGACACAATGTCCCTCAGCACATTTTTTTCATTTTTTTTTTAAAGCTAATCTTTAAGCTAACAGATTTGGTTTAATTTCTGTTTTAAAACATAGGAAATAAAAACATGAATACAGGCCTACAATTGCTTTGTTTATTTTTTAATGTTGCTGTTTGTTTCTTAATCTGTTTATGCAAAATTATCTAGTAACTAGTAAATGAACGTTTTAACAGGTTTTTAATGCAATTGAAGTCGCTCCTGTCATAACAGCTGTGGTCTGTATGTTAATTAAGTTCTGACACCCCTTTGTCTGAGATGGTTCTCTGTGTCCCACATCCGCTTCCATGCTACAATTGATCTTCATTTGCTCAGTATGTGATTGTCCCAAATGGTCTAGAAACAACATAACTGTTGAATTGTTTTTTTTTTATATAGTAATTAGGCCATTTTGGTTAGATTAGCATTATAAAACATACAGTATATTGTGGAGTGGAGTCTGGCTCAAGGCAGACTATAGATTCTTACAGTAATAAATGAACAGTGAAATATAAGTTAACAGCAGTGTGGTGGTGCTCACGCGGAACAGATTGTACAGTGTAACTTTTTATATGTTTCTTTAACTGTATTTTATTTTGATAATGAACAGGTTGTGATGTCAAGTTGGCAAAATATGATGTGTGCTCTTGAGGTGCAGACACAGTCACTGTACACCGTAATTTATAGTTATACAGACAGAAGCAAAACATAATTCAAAAATGTAAAGCTTTTGCAAAAACAAGCAGGATGCCTCTTAGTTTCTGCAGTCTCTCTTTCCTTTTTGTGAACCTTGGAGCATGTCACAATGTCCCTCAGCACATTTTTTTCATTTGTTTTTTGTTTTTTTAAGTTAATCTATAAATAATTGAAGTGAAATATATTTTGTGTATGGGCTTATATATGCCTTTTTATTTCAATATTTGTATTCAGTTTTCTCTGTTCAGAAACAGATGTGGTTTAATTTCTGTTTTATACCATTTTATTACATAACAGTAAAATAATGCTTAAATTATCAATAAAACATAGGAAATAAAAAATGAATATAGGCCTAAAATTGCTTTATGTTTATTTTTTAATGTTGCTGTTTTTTCTTAATCGGTTTATGCAAAATTATCTAGTAACTAGTAAATGAACGTTTTAACAGTTTTCCAGCTTTTAAAATGAATGTTTTCAAACAGAAACAAATAAACCTTAACAAAACTAGCTTAGACCAGAGTTTTATCATCATCATCATCATCATCATCATCATCATCATCATAATAATAATAATAATAACCCAGAAAAAAGAAACTCGCTGTAAAATGCAAACTGTTTTCCTCTGCTTCATCACTTTATTTGCACTTGCACAAAATACATGGGCCCTGTCTTTATTTATTTTTGTAAGGTCTCTATTGAAATTGTCCTGATTTTTTATTAGTATTCTGCCGTAAAACTGATTGTGCAGACCAAACCATAAGGCCTAGATCAGTGTTTCTCAACGGGGGCGGTGGGAGAGCATCGGGGGCGCTGAAAGCAATAATTTTGAAAGGGGGGCGCTGAGGTGGTTTTGGGGGGCGTTTGATTAAGACGAGTTTAAACCGAATATGTTTGAGCTGAAACTTGCAGAAGAAAACGGTCTGCCACATCCTAATGCCATTTCTACACTGGATGCATCCAAGCGCACTTTCTATATCTATTTGTCAACTTGTCTGCAGCATAAGCGCGCGGAATGGGTTTACTGTAGCGCTCGCGCTCAGTTACTGAATGACAGATTATAACGGGATCTACTGTATGTGCTTTAACGCAACTTGTTGCGCCGTTCGCAGCCAGTGTAGCAGTGTTAAAGGTATTGCACACCGAGTCCGAAATTTTCGTGTGCGTTTTTTCGTATTCATAATCCTAAAAATTCGTCACACACAGAAAGTCCGATGGCTATTAATTCATCCGTTGTGAAAAAACGCAAAACAACACAAAATAGAACGACGTTGTTGTCCGCTCTCTTCTTAAAAAGAGAAACAGATATAGAGGAATGAGGGAATACTTTTAAGGTAGCCTGGAAAAATCCAGACCCTAATCTATTAAGATTAAGGGTCTGGGATCGAGCAATGAAAACTGCCTAACTCGAGGGGCGGCACCAAGCACGCATTTGAAACTCTAACTGCACGCAATTGGATAACGCCACGACCAATCACAACAATACACGCTTAGCTACCAGCAGAGCTAAATGATGTTTCATTAACAAAGTTCGGGAGAAGCGCGTCAGATGCTTAGCGTAAACATCACAAGTCAATCAGCGCCATAGGTTTAAATACAGCTGACTCACCTCAATTCACCCGATGGTTTATCAGTAAACCTCCACCACCCCATCTCATCACTCCGAGTTCTCGCTACTCCTATTGGGGGGTAACGTAATCTGGGTTTCGGGCCACTCCCGAGCTCGGAGCCCTTCACCGGACAGCACGCCAAACATGCACTACTATTCTCCGGCTAATTATATGTAAGCGTGAACTCGTGAACTGATAGATTAAACTCTTGCCGTATCCAGTCGGCAAAACAGCAAAAACGTCTTTCTTGCAAAGGAACGATTCGAGTTTTCGGTTTTCTGTTCCTCTTTTATATGGAAAGCCAAGTCTAACTTGTTCATTGTAGCGGCCAAAGCCGTTTCAAACAACTTGTTGTTCATCTGTAGCGACAGCGATCTTTCAAAGTTTACTATATGATTCGGACGTCGCAGTGCTGTCATCATCAGCTTAGCTCGCCTCTGGCCCGCCTACATCAGATACACCAATTTGATTGGTTCCCACAATTGCTTACGTATTGCAGTAACCTGCATCATTGCTCGATGCCAGAGTGTCTTGCAGAGACAATTCAAATTGTGCTCTCGCGAGACCTCTGGATTTCCAGGGTACTTTTAAGGCGCACCTCCTCATTAATAAACTGCGGGATTATCCCGGGTGATTCAAAGTTTATTTCAGGATGTCTGTAATCTTTAATGCTTTGCTAGCATTACTGGAGCCACATATTCAAGAAGACCACTAATGTATTTGGGAACTCAGCGTACAATGACCTTTACAGTGCTTTGTGCTGCGGGACAAAGTGAATGAATTTGACAGACGCAATTCTGGATTTTGGCGTTCGCTTGTACGGTGGCTCTGAACTGTCAAAACACCTCCCAAAATGCTTGCTACAGATGCGAAAAACGCAAAAAATCAAACCCGATCCAAAATTAAGGAGGCACTGTGCAAGTGTGATCAACATTACGTGAGGTATTTATTTTTGAATGTGCAAAAAATTCGGATGAAATATTGTGACTCATATTTGAAATAAAATTATGTATGGGTTAATGTGGGCTGTGTTATGGGTTTAGATAGGTTACATGCTTTTAAAATAAGCCTATGTGTTATAAATAAAATATACATTACTATTAAAAAAGGCAAATACGATTTTTTAAATGGATGAATAAAAAAGGTTGCATTTGTTTGTTTAAAAAAATACCATTAAAAAAAGCTTTTTTAATTGAATATATTTTAAAATGTGTTATCCTCTTATGCTAAGCTTCATTACTCTAGCTTTCAGTGTCACATGATCTTTCAGAAATCATGCTGAATGCCATAAAATCAAGAATAGGTAATTTGTTCTCTTTAACATTTATTTAATTAACTGAAGTACAAAGAAACAAATTCCAATGTTTACACTGGCCAACATATTTTTGTTAATATAAACAAATTTTGCTAGCTTTGCTTGCAAAGACTGAGAAGCTCCTTTTATACCCAAAGATGATCTCCACACCTATTACCAATTCACCTGGTTCCTGTCAACTGTTTCAAAACAATTTAGCTTATTCTATAACCTTTTCACTTTTATTTTTCTTCTGTCCCAATTGTTTTGGAGTGTGTTGCACTTTTGTTACTTAAAAAAGTTTATATTTAATAAAATACATTAGTTGGTCAGTGAAAACTTTGGAAATCTTTTCTTTGTAATGTTGTCAATTAAATAAAAGTTAAATAGAATGAACAAATCATAGATTTTATCATTTTACAAAACATCCCAACTTTTAGTGTTGTACTTAGTTTTCTTTAAGGTATTTGTAAGCAAACTTTGAAATATTCTAAAAATTGTGAAATATAGTAGAGTTTACATTTCTTCCATTTGCATGTGTAAATGTGGTATTACCCACAAAATTAACCATGTCTACTATCTCAGAAAAAGGGAATTCAATAAATTCTTTTTACTGAAAGCTAATTGAAAATATCCTAACATATCACAACACTAAAAAGGGTGTTCAAGATGTCACGGTGAGATAGAGGAGGTCAGGGTCCAAATGCAGGGAAGGGAAATTTATTAACAAAAACACAAATAAACAAACAAAAACCAAACCAAAAGGCCAACACGGCACAACACGACTTGAACAATAAAAACATAAACTTCAGGAACGAGAATCACTGAAAACAAACCACACAGAAGACAGGTTACAGGAAACAATGCAGACTCACAAGAGTGGTGGGAGAGTGGAGATTATAAAGTCTGTGGTGATAGTGAACAGCTGTGGAGGAAACGAGTGTCATAATCAAAGACAACAAGACAGGTGTAGACAATCAGGGAAGTGCAGTGCAAGATGAAGGGAAACAGCGACCTCAGGTAGCTGAGGGAAAACCCGCAGCCCAGAGTCATGACAGTACCCCTCCCCTACGGAACGGCTTCCAGACGTTCCCTGAGGCCGAAACAAGTCTGGAGGGAGGTGGAACGGGGGACTGGTGAAACAGGGGGAGGGATGGCGGGCCAGGCCCGTGCAGTGGAGGAACGTGAGTTGGCTTTGCCGCCAGAGGAACGCCAGCGGCCAGAGCAACGTGAGCTGGCATAGCCGCCAGAGGAACGTCAGTCGCCAGAGGAACGTCAGCGGGCACCGCTGCCAGAGGAACACGAGCCGGCATAGCCGCCAGAGGAATGTGAGCTGGCATAGCCGCCAGAGGAACGCCAGCAGTCACCGCCGCGTCCGGCACAGAGAAAGCGGTCACCGCCGCGTCAGGAACAGAGAAAGCGGTCACCGCCACGTCCGGAACAGAGAGCGCGGTCACCGCCGCGTCAGGAACGGAGAGGGCGGTCGCCGCCATGCCAGGAACGGAGACAGCGGCCGCCGCCGCGCCAGGAAAGGAGACAGCGGTCGCTGCCGCATCAGAAACGGAGATGGCGGTCTCCACCGCATCGGGAACAGAGATGGCGGTCGCCGCCGCATCGGGAACAGAGATGGCGGCCGCCGCCGCATCGGGAACAGAGATGGCGGTCACTGCCGCATCAGGAACAGAGATAGCGGTCGCCGCCGCATCGGGAATGGAGATAGCGGGCGCCGCTGCGTCAGGAACGGAGATAGCGGGCGCCGCTGCGTCAGGAACGGAGATAGCGGGCGCCGCCGCGTCAGGAACGGAGATAGCGGTCGCCGCCATGTCAGGAACGGAGATAGCGGTCGCTGCCGCATCAGAAACAGAGATAGCGGTCGCCGCCGCATCGGGAACAGAGATAGTCGCTGCCACTTCGGGGATCGAGGCAGCGGACGCCGCCGCCTTCCCGCAAAAGAGCGTCTCCGCCCTCACCACAAAGTAGGGGCGCATCTGCGCAGCCTCGGCCCTATAGGCATCCATCTGCACCAGACAGCCGTAGAGGAACTCGAAGCGAGCGGCCGACGCCGCCTCAAAGGACATCCCCCCCGTCTCGGGAACAGAGCGGGTGGTTGCCGCCCCCAAGCGGGCGCACGCCGCCACCAAGCGGGGGGACGCCGCCTCCCTGAAAAAATTCTTCCCCGCTTAACCCATTTCTGGAGTCTGCATTCTGTCACGGTGAGATAGAGGAGGTCAGGGTCCAAATGCAGGGAAGGGAAATTTATTAACAAAAACACAAATAAACAAACAAAAACCTAACCAAAAGGCCAACACGGCACAACACGACTTGAACAATAAAAACATAAACTTCAGGAACGAGAATCACTGAAAACAAACCACACA
>NW_027394279.1:618668-713913 GCF_049309525.1 Garra rufa | reverse complement strand
CGGGACCGCGCTGACGGCTGCCAAACAATGCTCTTTCTGTGAAACACTCTTTTAGTTATGGCAGCGCAGCAGCAGGAGGGAGCATGAACTCTGAAGAACTCTTCTCGGCTGTTTAGAGGCTCGACACATCGGCTCTGAAAGCAAAAGTCTGACTGAGTGGTGCGCGCAGCCATCTTATATACCCGTATGTACGGGGGCATGGCCGGCGCGCACGTCCACTCGCCAATTTTCAATTGGCCTTTTTAATAAGGCTCAGAGGTGATCGGTCTCTCAAGCGAGATCCCAATGTAACGTCGAAGTGATTCGACTGAAGGGGTAACCACAGACAGCAACGTTGATTTTGTCCTCCATTGTTGTTTCGGATTTCTGCCTCCGTCACTACTAGAACAAGCTCCAGATTGGTTAACGCGGCCCGAATTTTCGCCAAAGTACAGATTTTTGTACTTGCGTGTTTCGTGCGAATGGCGTGGCAAATGCTTGAAACGCTCAATTCGCGCGTTTCGTGCTGCAGGATGGCTATTCGCGTCTTTGCATTGACTTTACATGTAAATCACTCGCGCTTGCCGCTTCATTCGCGTCCGCTGTGAATGCACCATAAGTCACAATGGGATGTTCAGAAATGTTTATAAGAAAGTAACTTCTTTCCTATATGTTACATAATTGACAGACAGCGTTTTGTTGACAGACAGCATTCTAATTATTCACAAATATCATATATTGTGTATTTGAGATTTTGTGTTTTCCGAAAAAGTAGAAAATATGACATGCCAATAGTTTAATAGGGTAACAATATCTAAATAAACCTTAAATGAGCAATTTTGTATTGAATTTGTCTTGATTTTATATAGCATTACAGTTCATGACATTAAAATGTTCTTTTTAACTTAAATAATCACTGGCACAATTTACCCCAATGTATTCTCCCCAAAGGCACAACTTACCCAGCACCGGGGGCATGTTGTGCCACAGGACAACTTTTTTTCTGAAAGATATAATTCTGAATCAGTTTATTTCAGATCCAAAGTTATTGTTCCCGGGGATGCACCACATCCTGAAATATATGTACATGCTTAAATTGGAGGGATTACTGTCATGGCTTCACTATAAAGTCACTTTGAGTAAAAACTGGCACAACTCACCCCACTTTCCCCTATTTGTTGTTTTTATTCCTGCTCCCTGTCTGGACTATGTCCCCTGTGCCTCGTTGGATTATTTATATATATATATATATATATATATATATATTATATATATATATATATATTAGGGGTGGGCATAGATTAATTTTTTTAATCTAGATTAATCTAGATTAAATCTTGGAATTAATCTAGATTAATCTAGATTAAAATGGCTAATTTGAATTCTGCTGAAGGCATTCAGAATATGTGTGCTACCCAAATAATGACTAAAAGTAAGTCTTTGAGAATGGATCATAAAGCTCATAAAGCTGTTCTATGATAATTTGTTGATGAAAATAAATTATGTTCACTAAGATGTACTGTTTACTAACTAACAATGAAATAATTTTTTCTACCTATTAGATTGTGTTTTTTTTAACGTCAACACCTACCCAACCCTAAATTTAGCCCTTACTGTAATAAAAAAAAAAACAGTTTTATTGTTGTACAGTGTGGGGGGGGGGGGGGTTACATGTTACACCGTACTTTTATTTTGACAGGTTGCCGTGAAGTTTCTGTGTATACAGTATGATATGATGCTAGTTTTCTCAAATGAAACGGTAAAAGTGACACTCACAGCAGTTTTGGAGATTGAGTTTATCTGTTCATGTGAGATGCAAATGCCAAAAATTACCGGGAGCGTCACGTGTGTTTCAGTATGCGTGTAGTAAAAGCTCGTCTCCATCATTCATACATACAGCTAGGCAAACGGAACATACCGGATTCATATTAAAACGGTCTTTTTGCATTTCAGTTTTCACATACACTAGTCCATATCGCGATTTGAATTAAGTGACAGACCAACATTTGATTTATGAATCCAAAAAACTACGAATTTACGTGGCATTTCGCTATAGTAGATTCGGTTTTTATGAATGGAGGACGACGCGACCCCGTCTGTGTTTTGGCGGTGGAGACGTAAACGCGCGACCATATTCTATAGTCTTCGGTATACATCCGCGTTAAACTATCAAGGTGAAAGTCATCATAGCTTGCGTAGTTTAGACCCAGCTCCCAACCCAAATTTGAGAATAGATTAACGGCGATATTTTTTTTATCGTACGATAAGAGTCTCACGTTAACGCAGCACGTTAACGCCGATAACGGCCCACCACTAATATATATATATATATATATATATATATATTTATAAACTTTTGCTGCATTTAGATCCTCGCCTCATCTCACCCTTGCCACCATCATATTAGGACGACTCACCGAAAAATAGATCTAGCTGCAAAACCAGACGACAAAATGAACTTAGTCATGAAAAGGACAGGGAATTTCAAACAGAGCCATACCGGCAAATGTAATTTTGCAAACATACCAATAAAGCTGTCTTAAAGGTTCGTCTTTTGTTTTCTTTGACTTAAGAGGTCCTGACTGAACTTCATGTCAAGAGTGTTCGCTAAAGTAATGAAGCAGTTAAATATTAGGCATCAATTATCTAGTGCGTACGATCCGGAGTCGCAAGGTTGTATTGAACACTTTCACCAAACACTAAAGTAAATGCTCAGAACCTTCTGCACCGGTCGACAAAAAGATTGGAATGAGGAAATTCCACTCTTGTTGTTTGCAGTGCATAATAATATGCAAGCTTCACTTGGATTCAGCCCCTCTGAATTAATATTTTGACACTGTTCGTGGACCGCCAAAAATTTTGCAAGAACAAATTCTTTCTCTGAGTCATTTGACTTTGTCTGCTAATGGTTTGGATTTCGTCAGTGTGTTTCATGAGAAGTTACATACTTTGTGGGAATTAGCAAGAAGCTTGCTTAGTTCAGTGCAAAGTCAAATGAAAACTTGCCATGCCATGTTAACATGCTTAAAGCATACGTGTCACGCACGGACACTAACGCTAAGTCAAGTCAAGTCAAGTCACCTTTATTTATATAGCGCCTTTTACAATACAGATTGTGTCAAAGCAACTGCACAGTATTTAAACAGCACAATAGTGTGTAAGTAACGCATTATTGTAACAATCAATTTTCAGTTAAAAGCAGTTCATCAATGAATTCCGTGATATCATCGTCAGTTCAGTTCAAATAGTATACGATATCGCTGGAAAATGTCCCCAACTAAGCAAGCCAGATGCGACAGCGGCAAGGAACCAAAACTCCACAGGTGACAGAGATGGAGAAAAAAACCTTGGGAGAAACCAGGCTCAGTCGGGGGACCAGTTCTCCTCTGGCCAGACCAAACAACAGTTTGTACCAATGTCTGATTGTAGAGAACTCATCAGGATCCTGTGGTGTAGCGCCGATGGCCGTCAAGGTTGGCGAGGTCTTTATTGATGATCCGCCTTGGAGCTCATCTGGTTGACATCCACGGCTATTGAAGTCATCTCTAGGTGGTGATCCATGATCTAAACTGGGTACGGACTGGATCCGGGGGACTGGAGTGACCATCTGATCTGGATACAGGCTGGGTCTGGAGGCTACGGTGACCTCGGAATAAGAATGAAACAGACTAATATTAGCGTAGATGCCATTCTTTTTACGATGCAACGAGTGCATCAGGTGTTATGGGAGGTGTTTTCGGTTCCGGTTGACCTAATTAATGCAGCCTAACAATCCTTTAACGGATTTGAATTATAGAAATGTGTTAATGATTTTATGTGTAAGCCAGGTTAAAGAGATGTGTCTTTAATCTAGATTTAAACTGACAGAGTGTGTCTGCCTCCCGAACAGTGTTAGGTAGATTGTTCCAGAGTTTAGGCGCTAGATAAGAAAATGATCTGCCGCCCGCAGTTGATTTTGAAATTCTAGGTATTATCAAATCGCCAGAATTTTGAGAACGCAGCGGACGTGAAGGACTATAATACGATAGGAGCTCGTTCAAGTACTGAGGAGCTAAACCATTGAGGGCTTTATAAGTAATTAGCAAGATTTTAAAATCTATACGATGTTTTATAGGGAGCCAATGCAGTGCTGACAGAACCGGGCTAATATGGTCATACTTTCTGGTTCTAGTAAGAACTCTAGCTGCTGCATTTTGGACCAGCTGGAGTTTGTTTATTAAGCGTGCAGAACAACCACCCAATAAAGCATTACAATAATCTATCCTTGAGGTCATGAACGCATGAATTAATGTTTCAGCATTTGACATTGATAGCATAGGTCGTAATTTCGATATATTTTTAAGATGGAAAAATGCGGTTTTGCAGATGCTAGAAATGTGGCTTTCAAAGGAGAGATTGCTATCAAATAGGACGCCTAGGTTCCTAACTGATGACGACGAATTTACAGAGCAGCCATCTAGTATTAGACTGTGTTTTAGGTCATTACTTGTGGAGGTTTTAGGTCCAATAATTAGTACCTCTGTTTTTTCAGAATTTAACAGTAAGAAGTTATTCACCATCCAGTTTTTAATATCAGCTATGCATTCTGTTAGTTTTTCGAATGGATATGTTTTGCCGGGCTGCGAAGAAATATAGAGCTGAGTATCATCAGCGTAACAATGAAAGCTAACACCATGTTTCCTGATGATATCTCCCAAGGGTAACATGTAAAGCGTAAAAAGTAATGGCCCTAGCACTGAGCCTTGAGGTACTCCATACTGCACTTGCGATCTAAATGATACCTCTTCATTTATTGCCACAAACTGATGACGGTCAGATAAGTACGATTTGAACCATGCCAGTGCACTACCACTAATGCCTACATAATTTTCAAGTCTATTTAAAAGAATGTTGTGGTCAATAGTATCAAATGCAGCACTAAGATCCAGTAGCACTAATAGAGAGATGCAACCACGATCGCTTGACAATAGCAGGTCATTTGTTACTCTAATTAGAGCAGTCTCAGTACTATGATATGGTCTAAAACCTGACTGGAAATCCTCACAGATACCATTTTTCTCTAAGAAGGAGCATAATTGTGAGGATACTACCTTTTCTAGTATCTTTGACAGAAAAGGGAGATTCGAAATTGGTCTGTAGTTAATTAATTCATAGGGGTCAAGTTGTGGTTTTTTAATGAGTGGCTTAATAACAGCTATTTTGAAGGTTTTGGGGACATATCCTAATGATAGTGACGAATTAATAATATTCAGAAGAGGATCTATGACTTCTGGAAGTACCTCCTTTAGTAGCTTAGATGGAATAGGGTCTAACATACATGTTGTGGGTTTAGATGATTTAACAAGTTTATACAATTCCTCCTCTCCTATAATAGAGAATGAATGGAATTTTTCCTCAGGAGATCTACAACGCACTATCTGATGCGATACTGTAGCGGGCGGCTGTATGGTTACAATTTTATCTCTAATAGTGTCTATCTTGGAGGTAAAGTATGTCATAAAGTCATTACTGCTGTGCTTTTGGGAAATGTCTAAACCTGTTGCTGCTATATTTTTAGTTAATTTAACCACAGTATTGAACAAATACCTAGGGTTATGTTTGTTTTCTTCTAAGAGAGATGAAAAGTAATCCGATCTGGCAGTTTTTAATGCTTTCCTATAAGATAAATTACATTCACGCCAAGCAGTACGAAAAACCTCTAGTTTTGTTTTCCTCCAGCTGCGTTCCATTTTTCGTGCTTTTCTCTTTAGGGCGCGGGTATGATCGTTATACCACGGTGTTACACTGTTTTTCTTAATCTTTAGGCGCACTGGAGCAACTGTATCTAAAGTGCTAGAAAAGAGAGAGTCCATAGTTTCTATTACATCATCAAGTTTTTCTGAGCTATTGGATATGCTGAGGAATTCAGATAAGTCAGGAAGATTACTTACAAAGCAGTCTTTTGTAGTAGAAGTGATGGTTCTACCGTATTTGTTGCAAGGAATTTAATTAACAGTTTTAGCTATCTGGATTATACAAGAGACTAGATAATGATCTGAGATATCATCGCTTTGCTGCAGAATTTCAACGCCATTAACATCAATTCCATGTGACAGTATTAAATCTAGAGTATGATTTCGGCAATGAGTAGGACCTGACACGTGTTGTCTAACCCCAATCGAGTTCAAAATATCTATAAATGCTGTTCCTAATGCATCTTTTTCATTATCAACATGGATGTTAAAATCACCCACTATTAAGACTTTATCTGCGGCCAGCACTAATTCGGATAGAAAATCAGCAAATTCTTTAATAAAGTCTGTATGGTGCCCTGGTGGCCTGTATACAGTAGCTAGCACAAACGTCACAGGGGATTTATCATTAGTACTTGTTTCTCTGGATAATGCTATATGAAGCACCATAACTTCAAACGAGTTATAATTGAAGCCCGTTCTCTGAGAGACATTGAGAATACTGCTATAAATAGTAGAAACACCTCCTCCTTTACCTTTTAGACGCGGTTCATGTTTATAACAGTAATCTTGGGGGGTGGACTCGTTTAAAATAATGTAATCGTCTGGTTTTAGCCAGGTTTCTGTCAAACAGAGCACATCTAGGTTATGATCAGTGATCATATCATTTACAAAAAGTGCTTTCGTAGAAAGGGACCTGATATTCAATAAGCCAAGCTTTATCAATTGTTTCTCTGTATTATATATTTTTTTTATTTGTTGAACATCAATTAAATTGTTAGTCTTGATTTGATTCAGGCGTTTTTTGTATTTTTTTGCTCGGGGAACAGACACAGTCTCTATAGTGTGATATCTAGGTGAAAGGGTCTCTATGTGCTGAGAATTAACTGATTTCTGTGACGTGAGGCGGCTAGCAGACGGTCGGTTTAGCCAGTCTGTCTGCTTCCTGACCTGGGCCCCAGTTAGTCAAGTGCAAACTCTAAGACTATGTGCCATATTTCTAGATAGAAGAGATGCTCCACATCCGGAGGGATGAAGACCATCTCTTTTCAACAGGTCAGGTCTGCCCCAAAAGCTTGTCCAATTGTCTATGAAACCTATATTATTTTGCGGGCACCACTTTGACATCCAGCCATGGAGTGACCACAGTCTACTATGAATCTCGTCACCACGGTAAGCCGGGAGGGGACCAGAGCATATTACAGTGTCTGACATCGTACTTGCAAGTTCACACACCTCTTTAACATTATTTTTAGTGATCTCCGACTGGCGAAGTCGAACATCATTAGCGCCGACGTGAATAACAATCTTACTGAATTTACGTTTAGAATTAGCCAGCACTTTTAAATTTGCCAAGATGTCAGGCGCTCTGGCTCCCGGTAAACATTGGACTATGGTGGCTGGTGTCTCTATTTTCACGTTCCGTACAATAGAATCGCCAATTACTAGAGCACTTTCATCAGGTTTCTCAGTGGGTGCTTCACTGAGTGGGGAGAACCTGTTTGATGTTCTGATCAGAACGGAAGAGCGGTGTTTTGACCCGCGACTATGCAGCCTCACAGTCACCCAATTGCCCTGCTGCATGGGCGTTGTTACCAGAACCGAACAATGTACAGGGCTTTCTGAGCTAGTCACATCCAAAACCGTATCTACGGCCCTCACATTCTTACTATCCTCCATTAAAGTTTGGATGCGTGACTCTAGTTCTGAAATCTTCTCTGTCAGCCTGACTATATTCCTGCATTTATCACATGTATAAGGCTCACTGCTGACAGAGATAGTTAAGCTATACATGTGGCAAGCAGTGCAGACTACAATTGTAGGAGAAGAAGCCATTACTCACCGTGATTGTAGAATGATTTCAACTTACCAATGTTGTTAGAGTTCCTGAAGAACAGATCAGGGGGAGAAAAAACGGAACGGAACCGGCTAAAAGAGTACTAACGATATTAAACACGAGAAAAAAAAATAAAAACGTGAATGGAACGCAGATGGCAAGTTAACCGGCCAGCGCAATGCTAAAAATAGTAAACAAGAGTTAAAAGCGTGAATGGAGTGCGAGCGGCAAATTAACCGGCTATGAAATGCTAACGCGCTGCACTCGTGATTATAGAGTAAGGCGAACAATCAAATTAGTCAGATTAGTTTGATGGATAAGACCAGAAATTAAGTTAAGCTATATCTATCAATTTAAAACGGCAGAATTAACAATAAGATAGAGAATCCAGTAGAAAATCCAGTAGAAAAACGAAGCTGCAGAGAGCTACAAACAAACAGACCACTCTGCAGCAAGGCAGACTGGAAGCAGGGAAACAGCGAAACAGCGTGGTGAGTCTAAGGAGGTTAGCATGCCGCTACTGCTGTCACAGTTACCAAATCACTGTCAGAATACTCAGCTGGAGGTGATGAGTTAAAAATGAATAGTGAATATTTTCGTCTGCTCATCTGCCAAATTCCGAAGCTATAATAAACTTGTCAGAAAAACTATCACACTTGACTGAATCTGCCCAAGCTGCTACCATCAAGCTTATTGATAGATACCCTACTACTACCCATGTCATTGAGCATGACATAAACGTTGGTTTGCATTTGCCTATAAAAGAAAATGTATATTGTGTTAATCCAGTTAGACGTCAGTTGATAAAGCAAGAAACCCAATACTTGTTAGAACACAAGTTAACAATTCCCAGTGCTAGCCCTTGGTGCTCACCCTGTATACTTGTTCTTAAACCTGACAAAACTCAAAGATTTTGCACGGACTATCGGAAAGTTGATGCTTTAACTAAGGCAGACTCATTCCCATTACCACGTATAGAAGACTGCGTGGATCGCATTGGGAATGCAAAGATTGTGACTAAGCTTGTTTTATTGAAAGGTTACTGGCAGGTACCACTCACTGAGAGAGCATCTGAGATCTCTGCTTTTGCTACCCCTGATAAATTCCTGCAATATCGAGTTATGGCCTGCTGTGTTATAGGTGGGCGTTCCTGAGCTAATTAATTGAAGATTGCCATTGGTCCATTTCCTCACCTGACCCAGTTATAAAAGCCACACCCCAAACACTTTATGGAGGCAATCTTTGTGCCATTGTTTCTTCGTCGTGCTATTTTGCCAGATTCATTATCCTTGTTGCATCGAATTTGATTGCTGAATCGTTGTTTTGTCTTAATATATTTGTTGATTTGTTTGTTACTTGTAGAGTTTTATATCAGAGAGGTTGGCGAGTTATTGTCTTTAGAGTGAATTGTATCTGTTTGTATCTGTTTTAGTATTCCTGATTTGCTAATTCCTGATTTTGAATTTGTGATTATAATTTGTCTGTAATAAGCCATTGTAATATATTGTACATATTTTGTAAATAACTTACTTGACTCGAGGGTAAGTAGGGGGTTAGACGTCTATTTGGATTCTTATTGTATATCTTTTCACTTTGTTTATGTTTAGAGAATCAGGGAAGTTTTTTATTGTGTTTTGTTTCCATTTTTCTTTATCGACAGGTAAGGTAAAGCTCTAAAAAAAGGATTGTTTTGTTTATTATTTTGACGTTGTCTGCCCCTGAAGATTTGATCTCTCTAATTAAAAAAAAAAAAAAAAAAACTCTTAATTTGCTTTGGTAGTGATTCTCATATTTCCTCGCCTTTCTATTATGATCCAACCCCTAGAGGTTATAACACATGGCTACATAACAGCCCAGCAGTTTCCAGGGCAGTGGGCAGCTTTGGCAGGGGAATGAGACGCTTGATGACAGCTTTGGAGAAGCGGTCAATGACAGTGAGTATTGTAGTGTTACCTTCAGAGTTTGGTAAATTGGTGATGAAATCTGTTGCAATGTTTTACCAGGGCTGGGAGTTGTTTAGGTGATTTGGTGGTATTACATGTGGTGCAGTTCTTGACATAGTTTGCGACATCAGAGAGGAGTGAAGGCCACTAGAATTTGTCAGAAGTGATTTGGGTAGCAGCAGTGATACCTGGGTGACGGAGCTTGTTAAGTAATGGACATGTTGAAGAACTAGGTTTTTTTGGAGTTGGAAGGAGGTCAATGGCACAATCACTAGCATGGTGAGGGGGTAATTGTGTGGCTTTGGTCTTGCTGAAGGCCTCCATAAGATCTGATTATTCACTGGGGATGTCTGAGGATTCAAGGTGGACTGAAGCAGTGATCAGGGGTCTTGGTTCAATGGGCTTGAGGCAGCAAGAGGTGCATAGAGTGGACTAGTGAACATTCTGACCTTCAGTCCAGGAGATCTGTGGATTATGGAGATGAACCAAGGAGAGTCCTAGGATGATGGGATTGTTGAAAGATTGAATGGACGTAGAAACGGATGTTCTCTGTATGTAGAATGCCAGTGGTGAGTTGGATATCTTGGGTTACATGCTGTACCTGTCCAGTACCGAGAGGTCTTCTATCTTGCGCCGCCACTGTGCTTGGGTGACTGGGACAGTGACTGATCTTGGTCTGTTAGAGTCAGAACTCACTGCAGCAGGAAGATGTTGCTTGGGCTTGACTGGACAAAAGGCCTTGACATGTCCGGGTGTTCCACAGCACAGTCACAGACTTTGGTGAAGGAAAGTAAGGTGCTGTCGATCAGCGTGTGCTGATTGAAATGGCAGCGTCTGAAAGTGTCACGCTTGATCAGCTAACGAGGTGGCATGGGATTAAAGTTGTGCCCGCGGAACGCTGTTCCGTGGAAGAATGTAGTTTAGCTGTCGAACAGGTTGTTGGCCACAGAAGTGTTCGTCGGCATCAAGAATGGATAGTGCGATTGTCCTGTTCTTAGATGACGTGAACAAAGTAAATAAGATTGTTGCGAGTGGAATTGTCATAAATAATGCTTATACAGCTGCAATGCTTAAACTGTAAATCAGCACAACTTAAACACATTGTTACTGTTAGAAGACAAGTGTATATGCTTTTAAATAATGGGCAGGAGTTGAATCTTGCACTGAAGTTTAGGATTGACAACTTTGACTCAGTGTCAGTGGTTCCCAACCACGATCCTGCAGGCCCCCAATACTGCATGTTTTCCATGTCTCCTTAATCAAACACACCTGATTAAGATCATCAGCTCATTAGCAAAGACTCCAAGACCTGAAACAGGTGTGTCAGACAAAGGACAGATGCAAAATGTGCAGTGTTGGGGGGCCTCCAGGAACGTGGTTGGGAACCACTGGACTATGTTATCTATGTAACATGAGAAACAATGAAATGTTTCAAATGTAACCGTGAAGGGCATCTTGTTCATGCTTGTTCAGAGACAAGGACACGAAACAATTATTAATTCTGATAGAGAGGGACATGAAGAAAATGTGAGTGAAAACCAACAAGAGAGAGATAGTGATTTAAATGAGAATAAAAGACGTGAAGACAGTAAAAAAAGTGAACAAGGAGCTAGTCATGAAGAAATTTTGAGTAAGGACGATGAGCAAAAACTAGGACAGGAGAAAAATGTAATAGAAAGTGCTGTTGCTGGTAGTGTTGTGGAACTAGAAAACATCCAGAGACATTGATATGACAGATGATGACAGTCTTTTTAAAACACCAACACTGAAAAGAAAAACTACTGGAAAGAGAAGGGGGAAAAAAGCAAGGAATGAACAGGTCCAGGAAAAACAGATGAAAGAGATAGATCAGAGAGTTACATCTGATCATAGTAATTCTGATGATTCATTAACGGAGAGTGAGAGTGAATCGGTGAGCTCAGTTGATTCAGGTTCTTTTAGGAGATCTGGGAGGAATGCTTATACCCTTGAAAAGATTAAAGCTTTACAGCAAAAAGTACAAAAGGAATGAAGGGATTTCAAGTAGAAGATTTCTTTCCTGATCAGGAATTGTTTATAGAGTCAGCAAGAGTGTCAATGAAAGAAAAAGGGATGGGGGGTCTCACAGAGCAAGAAATATACAAGCTGAAGAAAATGAATCAAAAGTTGAGATCAACCATGCTAAATGATGAAAAAGCAATGCTTTAATTTTTCATTTTTCTTTGTTAATTTTTTGTTTTTGTCATGCTCAGCCTCCTTTTTCCCCACTCATTTATCAATGATTTAAGGCTGGGCATTTTAACCATGAATGGTGCAAGGGATTACAGAAAAAGAGCAATGCTGTTTGAATTGAAAAAGCAAAAGAATATTGATGTCACGTTCGTTCAAGAGACTCATACTGATGTACAAAATGAAAGTGCATGGAAGATGGAATGGGAAGGAGAGGTGATTATGAGTCATAAGACTAAAATTAGTGGAGGTGTAGCCATTCTACTAAGGACAAATATAACTCCAGTTTTTGTTTTTTTAAGTGGAAAATGTAGTTGAGGGAGACTTGTTGAAAATTTGAGCAAAGTTTGAAAATTGTATTGTTGTATTTATAAATGTGTATGCACTAGTTTTAGGAGGTGAAAGGGTATTGTTTCTAAATAAAGTTAAAGATGTAGTAGAGAATTGCAAACCTGAAGAGTATCTATTTATTGGGGGTGATTTTAACTGTACAGAAAATAATAGTACAGAAAATAATAGTGTTGATAGAAATCATAAAGAACCTCATAAAGAATCACAATTTTTTCACAGTTTATTGTGGCAAATCACAAAAGAATATGATTTGTATGATATTTGGAGAGTGTTGAATAAAACACAAAGGCAGTATACATGGACACAAGTGAGAGAATATCATGTAACAATGGCTAGATTAGACAGATAGTATTGTTTTAAACACCATTTTAATACTATTAAGTGTTGTGTACTTTCACCTGTAAGCTTTTCATGTCATTATTTGGTCAGCTGTAATGTTTTTATTAATGATGTTAAGCCAAGAAGTGCTTATTGACACTTTAATACTGGTCTTTTGCAAGATAATAAAAAAGAAAGTATTAGATGATCTGTTGGGTATTAAGGCACAGGGTGCTCTGGTACAACCAACGTTTCAAAGTGCAGTACAAATGGATGGTCTAACCAAATTTTTCTTTGGACTTGAAAAAAGAATGGTCGAAATAGAATTATGCATTCTCTGTTATCAGAATATGGCACAGAAATTACAGAGCGTAAGGAAATTAGGAAAAGAGCAGTGGCGTTTTATTCAGAGCTGTACAGGAGTGAACGCATGGAGGAGGAAGAGATAGCCAGTTGCTTTTATGAGAGTCCACCTAAGGTTCCAGATGAAGTGAATGTGGAACTGAAAAAAGCTTTCACGAAAGGCGAATTGTATGATGCCCTAAAGAGTATGGAGTGTCGGAAGGCTCCGGGGATTGATGGTATCCCTGTTGAGTTTTATAAGTCACTCTGGGCTGTATTAGGGGATGATCTGCTTGAAATGCTCAATGACAGCTTGACCAGAGGGTTGCTGCCCATGAGCTGCAGAAGAGCAGTAATCACCCTTTTACCGAAGAAAGGTGACCACAGAAATATTAAGAACTGGCGACCTGTGTCACTCCTATGCTCTAACTTTAAGATTTTGTCCAAAGCTTTAGCAATTAGATTAAAAGAGGCAATTGGTTGGGTCATCCATGTGGACCAGACATACTGTGTACCTAACAGATCAATTTTTGATAATATTTAATTAGAGACATTTTGTATATCTCTAGATCATTGGGGTTAAACTGTGGTCTTATTTCCTTGGACCAAGAAAAAGCTTTTGACCGGGTTGATCATAACTACCTCTGGCAGATATTTAGAGAGTTTGGTTTCAGTTCGAGTTTTATTAAAATTATCAGGGTGTTGTATAGTAACTGTAACTTTGCTGGAAGAGACAAGGTGAATGAGGATCTAGATGCAGTAGTTTATTGGGAATCCATGACGAAACAATAAACTCCAGAGGGTACAGGAACACAGTCAGGGACAAGAGACAACCATACACATTCAACAACCGACAAAGCACAGAGAAAACACAAGGACTATTTATACACAGGGCAGAGGGAGAGATCTAATTGGAAACCGTGGTAACTAACGAGGAAGTGGGTGTGGTCAAATGAGTGTCCATGGTGATAAACAAGGGAGCAGAGTGGCAGGGAGACAGTAAACAATGAGAGACAAAAACTACAAAATAAAAGTCCTTAAACACAGACACAGAAACACAGACCAGAATTGTGACATAGCCCCCCCTCAAAGGAGCGGCTTCCAGACGCTCTAAATACAACTCTGGGGGGAGGAGCTTGGGTAGAACAGGGGGCGGGCTGGGGAACTAGGTCCATGAAGTAAGAGGAACAGGGGACTGAAGCAGAGACCAGGGCAGAGTTGGCCAGACGGTTTAGGGGCCCACCAGGGCGGTGCAGACGGAGCAGGAGCCCAACAAGGCGGCGCGAGCGGAGCAGAAGCCCACCAGGGCTGTGCGAGCGGAGCAGGAGCCCACCAGTGCGGCGCGAGCGGAGCTGGAGCCCACCAGCGTGGCACGGGCAGAGCAGGGGCCCACCAGGGTGGATCCGACGGAGAAGCCCACCAGGGTGGCGCAGAAGCCCACCAGGGTGGCGCAGAAGGAGCAGGAGCCCACCAGGGCGGAGTGGACGGAGCAGGAGCCCACCAGGGCGGAGTGGACGGAGCAGGAGCCCACCAGGGCAGAGCGGACGGAGCAGGAGCCCACCAGGGCGGAGCAGACGGAGCAGGAGCCCACCAGGGCGGAGCGGACGGAGCAGGAGCCCACCAGGGCGGAGTGGACGGAGCAGGAGCCCACCAGGGCAGAGCGGACGGAGCAGGAGCCCACCAGGGCGGAGTGGACGGAGCAGAAGCCCACCAGGGCGGAGTGGACGGAGCAGAAGCCCACCAGGGCGGAGCGGACGGAGCAGGAGCCCACCAGGACGGATCAGACGGAGCAGGAGCCCGCCAGGGCGGCGTAGACGAACCAGGAGGCACAAGAGCCCTCCAGGGCGGAACAGGAGGCTGCGTCATGGACTGAGACCTGGTGAGAGCAGAGACAGAGGAGGCAGATAGAACAAGGAGAGAAGCAGAGAGTTCGTAGGGGAACACCACCCCCATAGGAGGTTCTACAGCACGTGCTGACACCTCTGGAGGCAGCTCTGGAGGAGCGGACACTGAAGGGCGCTCTGGAAGGCTAGGCGGAACCAGCGGGGACTCTGGAAGCCTAGACAGAACCAGCGGAAACTCTGGAAGGCTGGGTGGAACCAGCGGAGACTCTGGAAGGCTGGGCGGAACCAGCGGAGACTCTGGAAGGCTGGGCGGAACCAGCGGAGACTCTGGAAGGCTGGGCGGAACCAGCGGAGACTCTGGAACTGACTCATGGACAGACTCAGGAACAACTGTGACTTGACTTCGTTTTAGTGGAGCAGCTGTGACTCGATTTGGTATGGCAGGAACAGCTGCGACTTGACTTGACGTGGCAGGGACAGCTGTGACTTGACTTGATTCAGGAGGTATTGTGGTGTGATGTGACTCTGAAAGTGCTGCTGTAATTTCCTTAGATTCTGGAAGAGCTGGGATGTCTTGACTTGACTGAGGGTGTGAACCTCTGTCTTGACTTGACTCAAGCGGTGCTGTTATGTCTTGACTTGCCTCAGACTGTAAAGCGATGTCTTGGCTCATCTCAGGAAGTGAGGCTGGGTCTGGACTTGGCTCGGGAAGTACTGCTTGACTTGGCTCTGAAGGAACAGTAGCCGTGACATTACTTGATTTTACATGAAAGGCAGTTGTAAGGTGAATTGGCTTGGTTGGAGCAGCAGTTGTGATGTGACTTGTCTTGGCAGGAACAGCAGTTGTGATGTGACTTGTCTTGGCAGGAATAGCAGTTGTGATGTGACTTGACTTGGCAGGGACAGCAGTTGTAATGTGACTTGTCTTGGCCAGAACAGCAGCTGTAATGAGACTTGTCTTGGCAGGAACAGCAGCTGTGATGTGACTTGTCTTGGCAGGAACAGCAGTTGTGATGTGACTTGACTTGGCCGGATCTGAAGGGACGGCCATGATAGGTGCAGACTCTGGAGCAGAAGACATGACGTGAACGGGCTCTGGCTTGGCAGTCGCGGCGTTAGCAGGCGCTGGTTTGGCTGACATGACGTTAGCAGGCGCTGGCTTGGCTGACCTGGATAGTAAGAGACCGGCTGTTCATGCTGACTGCAGTGGTGGGTCCTCCAAGCTTGATATTAGCCTCTGATAGGCCACGAAAATGTGAGGGTGTGATGCTGCAGTCACCATTTCATTAACAATCTCGGGCATGGCGGTCATCTTGGGTGCAAGCTCTGGCGGGGCGGCCATCTTTGCAGCAGACTCTGGAAGGGCGGCCATCTTGTGCTGTGGTTCTGGAAGGGCGGCCATCTTGTGAGATGACTCTGGAAGGGCGGTCATCTTTTGCTGAGGCTCTGGGCTAGCAGACATCTTGTGCTTAGGCTCTGGGCTAGCAGACATCTTGTGAGATGACTCTGGAAGGGCGGCCATCTTGCGGACAGGCTCAACCTCACCCACAGTAAACAGAGATATGCAATATGACATGACAAAGTCGATGAATTGTGCGAGAGTCCAACTGGGGTCTTCTTCAGGTAGGTTGAAACTGATTTCTGGGTCGAGTCCACTCCAGAAACACTCCTTCAGCGTGATCTCATCACACGGTGCTAGGTGGCTATATATGATAAACTCCTCCACATAATACTCGATGGGACGGCCATTTTGAAAAATGGAGCATAGCACACTCACCGGGTTAAACAAACTTCCTGCTAGATCCATACTCGGTCAGTTGTTCTGTAACGTTGCTGGAAGAGACAAGGCGAATGAGGATCTAGATGCAGTAGTTTATTGGGAATCCATGACGAAACAATAAACTCCAGAGGGTACAGGAACACAGACAGGGGCAAGAGACAACCATACACATTCAACAACCGACAAAGCACAGAGAAAACACAAGGACTATTTATACACAGGGCAGAGGGAGAGATCTAATTGGAAACCGTGGTAACTAACGAGGAAGTGGGTGTGGTCAAATGAGTGTCCATGGTGATAAACAATGGAGCAGAGTGGCAGGGAGACAGTAAACAATGAGAGACAAAAACTACAAAATAAAAGTCCTTAAACACAGACACAGAAACACAAACCAGAATCGTGACAGTAACATTGAGAGTGTACTTAAAATTAATGGTGGCCTAAGTGCTCCTTTTAAAATCACAAGGGCAAAGGTGTGCTTTGTCAGGCATGTTGTATGCTTTGGCAATTGACCCATTGTTAGTAAAAATAAGAGCAAAAATTGATGGCTGGAGTATACCACAATGTGATTTTAAAGTTAAATTATCGGCTTATGCTGACAATGTTGTTGTTATAGTTAATAATCAAGAAGAAGTAGATATTCTAAGAGTATTAACTGATAACTTTGGAAGGCTGTCGTCAGCTAAGGTAAATTGGACTAAGAGTGAAGCTATTGTGTGTGGAAAGTGGGAAGGTAAATGCCTTCCAATTTTACCTGCTGGACTTGAATGGAAGAAAAATGTCTTTTAAATATTTAGGTGTATACACTAGAGATGACTCAATACTGCAAAAAACTGGGAGGTGTTTTAGAGAGAAAAAAAAGAACGATTAGAATCAGAATCAGAAAGAGCTTTATTGCCAAGTGTGTTCACACACACAAGGAATTTGTCTTGGTGTTAGGAGCTTACAGTACAGAAAGTACAAACATAGTGCAGACATACATAAAGTTAAGGTAATAAAACACTAATATTAAAAAAGAATATACAATCAATTATAAATAACAATGGTAATAAAATACAGAAAAAAAGATGTCCATAGACAGAACTATGAATGTGCATATGGGGTATATACAAAAGGTTTGTGAGTTAATACACATGACCAGTACTGAGGTGTGTTAAGTGTGGTCAGGTGGGATATGGCTTGGGGGGGGGGGGGGGGGGGGGCAGTTCTTGTGTCTGGGTGTTTTGGTGCACAGCGCTCTGTAACGTCGGCCAGAGGGCGACAGTTCGAAGAGAGAGTGGGCTGGGTGTGAGGGATCCAGAGTGATTTTCTTAGCCCTTTTCCTGACTCTGGAGGTGTAAAGATCTTGGAGGTTTGGTAGAGGGGTACCAATAATCCTCTCAGCAGCCCTGACTGTCTGTTGTAGTCTTTTGATGTCTATTTTGGTAGCTGAACCAAACCAAACAGTTATAGAGGAACACAGGACAGACTCAATGACGGCAGAGTAGAACTGTTTTAGCAGCTCTTGTGGCAGGTTGAACTTCCTCAGCTGACGGAGGAAATACAGCCTCTGCTGGGCCTTTCTTTACAATAGAGTCAATGTGATTGTCCCACTTCAGGTCCTGAGAGATGTTGGTACCCAGGAATCTGAATGACTCTACTGTAGCCACAGTGTTGTCCATGATGGTGAGTGGGGGAGAGCAGGGGGGTTCCTCCTGAAGTCTATGATCATCTCCACTGTTTTAAGAGTGTTTAGCTCCAGGTTGTTAAGACTGCACCAGACAGCCAGCTGATCAACCTCCTGTCTGTAAATAGACCCGTCTCTGTCCTTGATGAGGCTGATGACTGTAGTATCGTCCGCAAACTTCAGGAGCTTGACAGAGGGGTCCTTAGAAGTGCAGTCATTTGTGTAGAGGGAGAAGAGCAGTGGGGAGAGAACACAACCCTGTGGGGCACCAGTGCTGGTTGTGATAGTCCCGGATGTGAGTTTATCCAGCCTCACAAGCTGCTGTCAAGAAGCTGGTAGTCCACTGACAGATGGAGGTAGGCACGGAGAGCTGTGTCAGTTTGTCTGAGAGAAGGTCAGGCATCATGGTATTGAAGGCCGAACTGAAGTATACAAATAAGATCCTTGCATAATTCCCAGTTCTGTCGAGGTGTTGCAGGATGTAATTTCAGGTAGGCCAGGATCAGTTTCTCAAATGCCTTCATGACCACAGACATGAGAGCGACAGGTCTGTAGTCATTAAGCCCAGTGATTTTGGGCTTTTTGGGGACTGGAATAATGATGGAACGTTTGAGGCAGTTGGGAACTAAGCACAGCTCCAGTGATCTGTTAAAGATCTGTGTGAAGACAGGAGCCAGTTGGTCAACACAGACCTTTAAACAGGCAGGTGAAACACTGTCTGGGCCTGAAGTTTTCCTAGATTTCTGCTTCCTAAAGACTCGGTTGACATCCTCTACACAGACCTCCAGCACAGGTTGAGTGGTGTGGGAGGGAGGGAGAGAGGGGAGTTGCGGGGGGGGGGGGGGGGGGGTGAATGTGTGAATTGCAGATCAGAGCGGGAGTCGGGTGTGAGTCTGGGCTTTTCAAACCGGCAGTAGAACACATTGAGAACGTCAGCTAGTTGTTGATTCTCCACAGACTGTGGGGGTGGTTTCTTGTACATGGTGATGTTCTTCAGACCAGTCCATACTGACGTTGGATTGTTTGCTGAAAGCTCTTTTTTCAGTTTTTCGGAGTAGTTTTTTTTTTTTTTTTTTTTTTTTTTTTAGCCACTCTGATCTCCTTTGTTAGTCTGTTCCTGGCCTGGTTATACAAGATTTTTTCCCCACTTCTGTAAGCGTCCTCTTTGACATGACAAAGCTGTTTGAGTTTCCCTGTAAACCATGGTTTATCATTACTGAATGATAAGAATGTTCTGGTGGGGATGCATATATCCTCACAGAAACTGATATATGAAGTTACAGTCTCCGTGAGCTCATCCAGATTGGTGGTGGCAGCTTCAAAAACACTCCAATCAGTGAGGCAGAAACAGGCTTGTAAATCCTGCTCTGCTTCATTAGTCCATCTTTTAACAGTCCTTAATACAGGTTTAGCTGCTTTCAGTTTCTGCCTGTAGGTTGGTATAAGATGAACCAAACAGCCCATGGGACAGACTGATATGCAGCTTTAATTGTTGTGTAATAGTGTTCTAATATATTACTGTCCCTGGTGGGACATGTGACATGTTGTCTGTATTTTGGCAGTTCATGGGAAAGGTTTGCTTTGTTAAAATCCCCCAAAATAATTAAAAGAGGGTCCGGGTAGCGTTGCTCCGAATCAGTAATTTGTTCAGCCGGCTGTTGCATTGCGGCGCTCACACACGCGTCCGGAGGAACGTACACATTCACGAGAATGAAAGAGGAAAACTCCCGGGGCGAATAGAACGGTTTACAGTTTATGAAGAGTGCCTCTGGATTAGGAGAACACATCTTGTTACATCTGAACACCAACCTTCATTTATGTAGAAACATAATCCACCACCTCTCGTTTTCCCCGATAACTCCGCGATGCGGTCCAATCTGAACAGCTGAAAGCCCAAAATATGCAGTACGTTGTCCGGAATGCTTCCGCTCAACCAGGTTTCAGTGAAGCACAAGGCAGCAGATTTTGAAAAGTCCTTGTTTATACAGTTGAGGAGAAGAAGTTCATCCATTTTGTTAGTAAGGGAATCTAGGTGGTTCGTGGTCTTTTTGCAATTCAAATAAGTTGCCATTGGACGCATAGTTGGTGCGTGGGCTCGCGTGCAGTTCGTGGACGACACGAGCCGCTTATTTCAATGGTGGCGTGGACGTTTTGCGAAAAAGCAGGTAAGTCCATCAAATTGGCCATAGGCTCCGTACGGACGCCTCTGGGGGCACCCTTGCACCACGAGGAAGGACACGAAAGGCCTTTGGGTGCCCCTAACCACCTATTCTTCACCACAGTCTTCCTCAGTGACACGGAACGCCTATTTCGCCCACTAACCACCTATTCTTCACCATAGCCTTCCTCAGTGACACGGAACGCCTATTTCGCCCACTAACCACCTATTCTTCACCACAGTCTTCCTCAGTGACACGGAACGCCTATTTTGACCCCTAACCACCTAAACTTGACCAAAGTCTTCCTCAGTGACACGGAACGCCTATTTCGCCCACTAACCACCTATTCTTCACCACAGTCTTCCTCAGTGACACGGAACGCCTATTTTGACCCCTAACCACCTAAACTTGACCAAAGTCTTCCTCAGTGCCACGAAATGCCTATTTCGCCCACTAACCACCTATTCTTCACCACAGTCTTCCTCAGTGACACGGAACGCCTATTTCGCCCACTTACCACCTATTCTTCACCACAGCCTTCCCCAGTGACACGGAACGACTATTTCGCCCACTAACAACCTATTCTTCACCACAGTCTTCCTCAGTGACACGGAACGCCTATTTTGACCCCTAACCACCTAAACTTGACCAAAGTCTTCCTCAGTGACACGGAACGCCTATTTTGACCCCTAACCACCTAAACTTGACCAAAGTCTTCCTCAGTGCCACGAAATGCCTATTTTGACCCCTAACCACCTAAACTTGACCAAAGTCTTCCTAAGTGCCACGAAATGCCTATTTTGACCCCTAACCACCTAATCTTGACCAAAGTCTTCCTCAGTGCCACGGAACGCCTATTTTGACCCCTAACCACCTAATCTTGACCATAGTCTTCCTCAGTGCCACGGAACGCCTATTTTGACCCCTAACCACCTAATCTTGACCATAGTCTTCCTCAGTGCCACGGAACGCCTATTTTGAGTTTGAGATCTGCCCAATTGGCCGAAACTCATGCCCCCCGACCACGAACCACCTGTGAAATTTCCATTGAATAAGTTGCAAGTGGGACGTTGGGTATTCAGGGGTCAAAAGGTCACAGGACTTCAAAATTTGGTACAACAGTAGCCCAGGGGCCCCCGACTTGGGGGTCAGAGTTTCAGAATTCTAGGTCACTTCTAAGCATGTGTTTCTGCAGTTCAGCGGGACAGAAAGGTCCGATCGCCCCGAAATTGGCACACGGGTCACGCCGCGGCCCCCCGGGACAGCGTCCGGAGTTCCGTGTCCGTATCTGCCCGATTGGCCGAAGCCCACTACCCCTGACCACGAACCACCTATGAAATTTCCATTGAATAAGTTGCAAGTGGGATGCTGGGTATTCAGGGGTCAAAAGGTCACAGGACATCAAAATTTGGTACGGTGGTAGCCTAGGGGCCCTTCACTCTGGGGCGAGAGTTTCGGGATTCTAGGTCACTTCTAAGCATGTGTTTCTGCAGTTCAGCGGGACAGAAAGGTCCGATCGCCCCGAAATTGGCACACGGGTCACGCCCCGGCCCCCCGGGACGGCTTCCGGAGTTCCGTGTCCATATCTGCCCAATTGGCCGAAACTCATGCCCCCCGACCACGAACCACCTGTGAAATTTCCATTGAATAAGTTGCAAGTGGGACGTTGGGTATTCAGGGGTCAAAAGGTCACAGGACATCAAAATTTGGTACAGTGGTAGCCTAGGGGCCCCCGACTCTGGGGCCAGAGTTTCGCGATTCTAGATCCCTTCTAAGCATGTGTTTTTGCAGTTCAAAAAACTTTTCACATCAGCAAAGTTCATTCAAGAGGGTCTTAAAAGATATGTGTAGAAGGAGGCCTATGTATGAGATTTTATGCCAAAGATGCAAAAAGTACTTTTCGTTCAGGGTAGATGCTTGTCTGCACTATATGGTGTTCAGGGAGCCCAATGCTACTAGGATGTGAAGTTTGGGGCCCATAGGACCCCCCGGAGCTGGACGGGGGTCGCTGACACGTGTAACTTATCCCATTCATTTTGTAGGTGTTTTGCGGGCAGCAGGACACAAAGGTCCGATCGCCCCGAAATCGGCACACGGGTCACGCCACGGCCCCCCGGGATGGTGTCCGGAGTTCCGTGTCCGTATCTGCCCGATTGGCCGAAACCCATCCCCCCCCGACCACGAACCACCTGTGAAATTTCCATTGAATAAGTTGCAAGTGGGACGTTGGGTATACAAGGGTCAAAAGGTCACAGGACATCAAAATTTGGTACGGGGGTAGCCTAGGGGCCCTTGACTCTGGGGCCAGAGTTTCGGGATTCTTGATCCCTTCTAAGCACGTGTTTCTGCAGTTCAGTGGAACAGAAAGCTCAGATCGCCCCGAAATCGGCACTAGGGTCACGTCGCGGCCCCCCGGGACGGCTTCCGGAGTTCCGCGTCCGTATCTGCCCAATTGGCCGAAACTCATGCCCCCTGACCACGAACCACCTGTGAAATTTCCATTGAATAAGTTGCAAGTGGGACGTTGGATATACAAGGGTCAAAAGGTCACAGGACATCAAAATTTGGTATGGTGGTAGCCTAGGGACCCCCGACTCTGGGGCCAGAGTTTCGGGATTCTAGATCCCTTCTAAGCATGTGTTTTTGCAGTTCAAAAAACTTTTCACATCAGCAAAGTTCATTCAAGAGGGTCTTAAAAGATATGTGTAGAAGGAGGCCTATGTATGAGATTTTATGCCAAAGATGCAAAAAGTACTTTTCGTTCAGGGTAGATGCTTGTCTGCACTATATGGTGTTCAGGGAGCCCAATGCTACTAGGATGTGAAGTTTGGGGCCCATAGGACCCCCCGGAGCTGGACGGGGGTCGCTGACACGTGTAACTTATCCCATTCATTTTGTAGGTGTTTTGCGGGCAGCAGGACACAAAGGTCCGATCGCCCCGAAATCGGCACACGGGTCACGCCACGGCCCCCCGGGATGGTGTCCGGAGTTCCGTGTCCGTATCTGCCCGATTGGCCGAAACCCATCCCCCCCCGACCACGAACCACCTGTGAAATTTCCATTGAATAAGTTGCAAGTGGGACGTTGGGTATACAAGGGTCAAAAGGTCACAGGACATCAAAATTTGGTACGGGGTAGCCTAGGGGCCCTTGACTCTGGGGCCAGAGTTTCGGGATTCTTGATCCCTTCTAAGCACGTGTTTCTGCAGTTCAGTGGAACAGAAAGCTCAGATCGCCCCGAAATCGGCACTAGGGTCACGTCGCGGCCCCCCGGGACGGCTTCCGGAGTTCCGCGTCCGTATCTGCCCAATTGGCCGAAACTCATGCCCCCTGACCACGAACCACCTGTGAAATTTCCATTGAATAAGTTGCAAGTGGGACGTTGGATATACAAGGGTCAAAAGGTCACAGGACATCAAAATTTGGTATGGTGGTAGCCTAGGGGCCCCCGACTCTGGGGCCAGAGTTTCGGGATTCTAGATCCCTTCTAAGCATGTGTTTTTGCAGTTCAAAAAACTTTTCACATCAGCAAAGTTCATTCAAGAGGGTCTTAAAAGATATGTGTAGAAGGAGGCCTATGTATGAGATTTTATGCCAAAGATGCAAAAAGTACTTTACGTTCAGGGTTATCTCTTGTCCGTTCGATAATGTGTTCGGGGGGCCCTGCGCTACCAGCACGTGAAGTTTGTGGCCCCTAGGACCCCCCGGAGCTGGACGGGGGCCACTGACACGTGTAACTTATCCCATTCATTTCGTAGGTGTTTTGCGGGCAGCAGGACAAAAGAGTCCATATCTCGGGCCCCCGGAAGAGCAGCGGCTCATGGCCAGTGTCGTCGGTTAGGTCTCCCGCGGGTCTATCGGAGCCCCGAGTTTGGTGCGGTTCGGCCTCGATTCGGCCGAGTGGTGGCTGGTCAAATTTTTGGACTTTGGGGCTTTGGGGGGCTCTATCTCCGGCCACTGGAGGAGTAGCGACTCGTGGCCTATGTCGTCGGACAGGGCCCGGCGAGGGCTATTGATAGAGCTCTGTTGGGAGCCTCTACGCCTCTTCCTTCAATTTGGCCCCTGAAACTATGGGGGTCCATATCTCGGCCCCCCGGTGGAGCAGCAGCTCGTGGCCAGTGTCGTCGGTTGGGTCTCCCGCGGGTCTAACAGGGCCCCGAGTTTGGTGTGGTTCGCCCTCGATTCGGCCGAGTGGTGGCCGGTCAAAATTTTGGACTTTGTAGACCTCACGTCACGTTGGATTTCGAGTTGGATTTTCGAGTATTTCACCACATATGGTGCATGACACCTGTAACTTATTTGACAGGGCGTCCACAGGCTGTTCGTGGACAGTGCATTTTTATGCAAATTTAGCCCTTTGATGAGCTCCAATGCACACAAAGCTGCTGGATGGTGTTTCCTGAGCACTGTACTGTAGTTATTACTCAATAAAATCATTACATTTATGAAAAATTACTTATAATGACTAATGCATTGTCAAGTGACAGCTGTAACTTATTTACCACCTGTTAATCTCCATTGATTAAGTTGCACGTGGGATGTTGGGTATAGAGGGGTCAAAAGGTCACAGGACCTCCAAATTCGGGACTGTGGTAGCCTAGGGGCCCCCCGCTCAGGGGCCAGAGTTTCAGGATTATAGATCACCTCTGGAATGTAGAACTCACGTCACGTTGGATTTCGAGTTGGATTTTCGAGTATTTCACCACATATGGTGAATGACACCTGTAACTTATTTGACAGGGCGTCCACAGGCTGTTCGTGGACAGTGCATGTTTATGCAAATTTAGCCCTTTGATGAGCTCCAATGCACACAAAGCTGCTGGATGGTGTTTCCTGAGCACTGTACTGTAGTTATTACTCAATAAAATCATTACATTTATGAAAAATGACTTATGACTAATGCATTGTCAAGTGACACCTGTAACTTATTTACCACCTGTGAATCTCCATTGATTAAGTTGCACGTGGGATGTTGGGTATAGAGGGGTCAAAAGGTCACAGGAACTCCAAATTCAGGACTGTGGTAGCCTAGGGGCCCCCCGCTCAGGGGCCAGAGTTTCGGGATTGTAGTTGACCTCTGGAATGTAGAACTCACGTCACGTTGGATTTCGAGTTGGATTTTCGAGTATTTCACCACATATGGTGCATGACACCTGTAACTTATTTGACAGGGCGTCCACAGGCTGTTCGTGGACAGTGCATTTTTATGCAAATTTTGCCCTTTGATGAGCTCCAATGCACACAAAGCTGCTGGATGGTGTTTCCTGAGCACTGTACTGTAGTTATTACTCAATAAAATCATTACATTTATGAAAAATGACTTATAATGACTAATGCATTGTCAAGTGACAGCTGTAACTTATTTACCACCTGTTAATCTCCATTGATTAAGTTGCACGTGGGATGTTGGGTATAGAGGGGTCAAAAGGTCACAGGACCTCCAAATTCGGGACTGTGGTAGCCTAGGGGCCCCCCGCTCAGGGGCCAGAGTTTCGGGATTATAGATCACCTCTGGAATGTAGAACTCACGTCACGTTGGATTTCGGGTTGGATTTTCGAGTATTTCACCACATATGGTGAATGACACCTGTAACTTATTTGACAGGGCGTCCACAGGCTGTTCGTGGACAGTGCATTTTTATGCAAATTTAGCCCTTTGATGAGCTCCAATGCACACAAAGCTGCTGGATGGTGTTTCCTGAGCACTGTACTGTAGTTATTACTCAATAAAATCATTACATTTATGAAAAATTACTTATAATGACTAATGCATTGTCAAGTGACACCTGTAACTTATTTACCACCTGTGAATCTCCATTGATTAAGTTGCACGTGGGATGTTGGGCATAGAGGGGTCAAAAGGTCACAGGAACTCCAAATTCAGGACTGTGGTAGCCTAGGGGCCCCCCGCTCAGGGGCCAGAGTTTCGGGATTATAGTTGACCTCTGGAATGTAGAACTCACGTCACGTTGGATTTCGAGTTGGATTTTCGAGTATTTCACCACATATGGTGCATGACACCTGTAACTTATTTGACAGGGCGTCCACAGGCTGTTCGTGGACAGTGCATTTTTATGCAAATTTAGCCCTTTGATGAGCTCCAATGCACACAAAGCTGCTGGATGGTGTTTCCTGAGCACTGTACTGTAGTTATTACTCAATAAAATCATTACATTTATGAAAAATTACTTATAATGACTAATGCATTGTCAAGTGACAGCTGTAACTTATTTACCACCTGTTAATCTCCATTGATTAAGTTGCACGTGGGATGTTGGGTATAGAGGGGTCAAAAGGTCACAGGACCTCCAAATTCGGGACTGTGGTAGCCTAGGGGCCCCCCGCTCAGGGGCCAGAGTTTCAGGATTATAGATCACCTCTGGAATGTAGAACTCACGTCACGTTGGATTTCGAGTTGGATTTTCGAGTATTTCACCACATATGGTGAATGACACCTGTAACTTATTTGACAGGGCGTCCACAGGCTGTTCGTGGACAGTGCATGTTTATGCAAATTTAGCCCTTTGATGAGCTCCAATGCACACAAAGCTGCTGGATGGTGTTTCCTGAGCACTGTACTGTAGTTATTACTCAATAAAATCATTACATTTATGAAAAATGACTTATGACTAATGCATTGTCAAGTGACACCTGTAACTTATTTACCACCTGTGAATCTCCATTGATTAAGTTGCACGTGGGATGTTGGGTATAGAGGGGTCAAAAGGTCACAGGAACTCCAAATTCAGGACTGTGGTAGCCTAGGGGCCCCCCGCTCAGGGGCCAGAGTTTCGGGATTGTAGTTGACCTCTGGAATGTAGAACTCACGTCACGTTGGATTTCGAGTTGGATTTTCGAGTATTTCACCACATATGGTGCATGACACCTGTAACTTATTTGACAGGGCGTCCACAGGCTGTTCGTGGACAGTGCATTTTTATGCAAATTTAGCCCTTTGATGAGCTCCAATGCACACAAAGCTGCTGGATGGTGTTTCCTGAGCACTGTACTGTAGTTATTACTCAATAAAATCATTACATTTATGAAAAATGACTTATAATGACTAATGCATTGTCAAGTGACAGCTGTAACTTATTTACCACCTGTTAATCTCCATTGATTAAGTTGCACGTGGGATGTTGGGTATAGAGGGGTCAAAAGGTCACAGGACCTCCAAATTCGGGACTGTGGTAGCCTAGGGGCCCCCCGCTCAGGGGCCAGAGTTTCGGGATTATAGATCACCTCTGGAATGTAGAACTCACGTCACGTTGGATTTCGAGTTGGATTTTCGAGTATTTCACCACATATGGTGAATGACACCTGTAACTTATTTGACAGGGCGTCCACAGGCTGTTCGTGGACAGTGCATTTTTATGCAAATTTAGCCCTTTGATGAGCTCCAATGCACACAAAGCTGCTGGATGGTGTTTCCTGAGCACTGTACTGTAGTTATTACTCAATAAAATCATTACATTTATGAAAAATGACTTATAATGACTAATGCATTGTCAAGTGACAGCTGTAACTTATTTACCACCTGTGAATCTCCATTGATTAAGTTGCACGTGGGATGTTGGGTATAGAGGGGTCAAAAGGTCACAGGACCTCCAAATTCGGGACTGTGGTAGCCTAGGGGCCCCCCGCTCAGGGGCCAGAGTTTCGGGATTATAGATCACCTCTGGAATGTAGAACTCACGTCACGTTGGATTTCGAGTTGGATTTTCGAGTATTTCACCACATATGGTGAATGACACCTGTAACTTATTTGACAGGGCGTCCACAGGCTGTTCGTGGACAGTGCATTTTTATGCAAATTTAGCCCTTTGATGAGCTCCAATGCACACAAAGCTGCTGGATGGTGTTTCCTGAGCACTGTACTGTAGTTATTACTCAATAAAATCATTACATTTATGAAAAATGACTTATAATGACTAATGCATTGTCAAGTGACAGCTGTAACTTATTTACCACCTGTGAATCTCCATTGATTAAGTTGCACGTGGGATGTTGGGTATAGAGGGGTCAAAAGGTCACAGGACCTCCAAATTCGGGACTGTGGTAGCCTAGGGGCCCCCCGCTCAGGGGCCAGAGTTTCGGGATTATAGATCACGTCTGGAATGTAGAACTCACGTCACGTTGGATTTCGAGTTGGATTTTCGAGTATTTCACCACATATGGTGCATGACACCTGTAACTTATTTGACAGGGCCTCTGCAGGCTTTCCGTGGACAAATAGGTGGTTAGGGGGACGAATAGGCTTTCCGTGGTCACATAGGTGGTTAGGGGGACGAATAGGCTTTTCGTGGACACATAGGTGGTTAGGGGGACGAATAGGCTTTTCGTGGACACATAGGTGGTTAGGGGGACGAATAGGCTTTTCGTGGTCACATAGGTGGTTAGGGGGACGAATAGGCTTTTCGTGGTCACATAGGTGGTTAGGGGGACGAATAGGCTTTTCGTGGTCTCATAGGTGGTTAGGGGGACGAATAGGCTTTTTGTGGACACATAGGTGGTTAGGGGGACGAATAGGCTTTTCGTGGTCACATAGGTGGTTAGGGGGACGAATAGGCTTTTCGTGGTCACATAGGTGGTTAGGGGGATTAATAGGCTTTTCGTGGTCGTAATTCTGCCATCCTGTGGACTAGGGCCAGATAACACCTAAACCCATTGAAACTTTGTCAATGTTCCGTGGGGTCCCTGGGGGCCCCAGGTCCGAGGCGACGCCTTTGGCGTGGCCTGACGGGCCTCACCTCGACGCCTGGATGGTTTTCGGGGCCGGGAAAAATCATCTAGGGGGTGCTGCGCAGCGTCCACGAACAGCCTGGACACGAGCAACCTATTAAGCGCTCCGTGGATTTTGGTGCCCTAATACTTTTTAGGGAATTGGTATATATTAATATATTCCGATGTTTTTTTAAATTCGCACTGTGCACGGTGCTCGTGGAGTTGAGTTGTGGAACTAGGTTTGAGCTGGATATGTCTTCCAGAAGCCGAGATATAACACGTCCCACGTACAATCTATCCCATTATAAAAAAATCCATTCAAATAAGTTACAGGTGGTCAAGTGACACCTGTAACTTATTTGACGGGACCTCCACAGGCGTTCCGCGGACGGTGCGTTTTTTGGCAATTTAAGGCATTTAACGAGCACCGACACACACGAAACCGCCAAGCCGTGTTTCCTAAGCACCGTACTGTGGATACCATTCCAAAAAATCACACTACACGTGCAAAGTGACCCATGAACGCGTTGTCCGCGGAAAGCCTGTGGAGGTCCCGTCAAATAAGTTGCACGTGGGCACTTCATGTATGCCTTGGCCTAAACGCACGAGGCAGTAACTAACCCTAGTTAGCGCTAACCCTAGTTGGTGTAACCCTAGTTAGCGCTAGCCCTAGTTAGCGCTAACCCTAGTTAGTGCTTAGGGCTAGCATTAGCTAACCCTATCCCTAGCACCGGTTCGAACAGGCCGAAAAAGATCCCCATGACCGCGAACCATCTGTGAAACTTCCATTGAATAAGTTACGAGTGGGACGGCGGAACCGGAGGGGTCACGAAGGTCGCAGGGCCCCGAGATTCGTCTCAGGGGACCGTCTGGGCCCCCCGAATGGGGCCCGGGAGTTTCGCGGCCGCAGACGCTTCCTGGGCCAAACGGGCACAGGGAAGGTCCGATCGCCCCGAGAGCCGTCTCGTACGTCACGTCGCGGTCCCCCGAGACAGCGTCCGGAGTTCCGCGCCCACTTCTGGTCGACTGGCCGAAAAAGACCCCCTTGACCGCGAACCGCCTGTGAAATTTTGTCTGCCTGTGGGATGTCGGGTATGCAGGGGTCAAAAGGTCACAGGGCCCCGAGATTGCGCACAGGGTACCGCCGGGAGCCCCTACATCGGGCCCCGGAGTTTCGTGGCCCTAGATGCTTCCGGAGCCAATCAGGAACCGAGAAGGTAACTGCCTTAAAGGCCCTTTCCCCATAGGGATGTATAGGAGACAGAGAGTTGTATGAAGAGCAAAGAAATATATTTTCGGGCATCTCCGGGCCTAGCCCTCTCGGTATGTCGCAGAGGGCCGGGTGACGCAACTTCCTGTGAAATTTGAGGCTCCTCGGGCCCCAGGGGGCCAGACGGGAGCCACTGACACGTGCAACTTATCCCATTGTGTAGGCCTCCATTCAAATAAGTTGCACGTGGGCATTTCCTGCATGACTCAGCAAAAATTGTAATTTGCATTTGTATGCAAATTAAGCCATTTTAGGTGCTGTAATGTACATAGAACTGCTGGGTAGTGTCCCCTGAGCACTGTACTGTAGAAATGTGTCCATTAAACCACTGTAGTTATGAAATATGACTATTTACAGTATTGTCCACGGAACGCCTATGGAGGCCTAGTCAAATAAGTTACAGGTGGGCAAGTGACAGCTGTAACTTATTTGACGGGCGTCCATAGGCTTTCCGTGGACAGTGCATTTTTATGCAAATTAAGTCATAATAGGTGCTGTAATGTACACAGAACTGCTGGGTAGTGTCCCCTGAGCACTGTACTGTAGAAATGTGTCCCTAAAACCACTGTAGTTATGAAATATGACTATTTACAGTATTGTCCACGGAACGCCTATGGAGGCCCAGTCAAATAAGTTACAGCTGTCACTTGCCCACCTGTAACTTATTTGACTGGGCCTCCATAGGCTTTCCGTGGACAGTGCATTTTTATGCAAATTAAGTCATAATAGGTGCTGTAATGTACACAGAACTGCTGGGTAATGTCCCCTGAGCACTGTACTGTAGAAATGTGTCCATAAAACCACTGTAGTTATGAAATATGACTATTTACAGTATTGTCCACGGAACGCCTATGGAGGCCCAGTCAAATAAGTTACAGGTGGGCAAGTGACAGCTGTAACTTATTTGACGGGGCCTCCATAGGCTTTCCGTGGACAGTGCATTTTTATGCAAATTAAGTCATAATAGGTGCTGTAATGTACATAGAACTGCTGGGTAATGTCCCCTGAGCACTGTACTGTAGAAATGTGTCCATAAAACCACTGTAGTTATGAAATATGACTATTTACAGTATTGTCCACGGAACGCCTATGGAGGCCCAGTCAAATAAGTTACAGGTGGGCAAGTGACAGCTGTAACTTATTTGACGGGGCCTGCATAGGCGTTCTGTGGACAGTGCATTTGTATGCAAATTAAGTCATTATAGGTGGTGTAATGTACATAGAACTGCTGGGTAGTGTCCCCTGAGCACTGTACTGTAGAAACGTGTCCATAAAACCATTGTAGTTATGAAATATGACTATTTACAGTATTGTCCACGGAACGCCTATGGAGGCCCAGTCAAATAAGTTACAGGTGGGCAAGTGACAGCTGTAACTTATTTGACGGGGCATCCACAGGTTGTTCGTGGACAGTGCATTTTTATGCAAATTTAGCCCTTTGATGAGCTCCAATGCACACAAAGCTGCTGGATGGTGTTTCCTGAGCACTGTACTGTAGTTATTACTCAATAAAATCATTACATTTATGAAAAATGACTTATAATGACTAATGCATTGTCAAGTGACACGTGTAACTTATTTACCACCTGTGAATCTCCATTGATTAAGTTGCACGTGAGATGTTGGGTATAGAGGGGTCAAAAGGTCACAGGACCTCCAAATTCGGGACTGTGGTAGCCTAGGGGCCCCCCGCTCAGGGGCCAGAGTTTCGGGATTATAGTTGACCTCTGGAATGTAGACCTCACATCACGTTGGATTTCGAGTTGGATTTTCGAGTATTTCACCACATACGGTGCATGACAGCTGTAACTTATTTGACGGGGCCTGCATAGGCATTCCGTGGACAGTGCATTTGTATGCAAATTAAGTCATTATAGATGCTGTAATGTACATAGAACTGCTGGGTAGTGTTCCCTGAGCACTGTACTGTAGAAATGTGTCCATAAAACCACTGTAGTTATGAAATATGACCATTTACAGTATTGTCCACGGAACGCCTATGGAGGCCCATTCAAATAAGTTACAGGTGGGCGTTCACCATATGTGGTGAAATTACCGAAAATCCACCATCAGAAAGTGACAGCTGTAACTTATTTGACGGGGCCTGCATAGGCGTTCCGTGGACAGTGCATTTGTATGAAAATTAAGCCCTTTGATGAGCTCCAATGCACACAAAGCTGCTGGATGGTGTTTCCTGAGCACTGTACTGTAGTTATTACTCAATAAAATCATTACATTTATGAAAAATGACTTATAATGACTAATGCATTGTCAAGTGACACGTGTAACTTATTTACCACCTGTGAATCTCCATTGATTAAGTTGCACGTGGGATGTTGGGTATAGAGGGGTCAAAAGGTCACAGGACCTCCAAATTCGGGACTGTGGTAGCCTAGGGGCCCCCCGCTCAGGGGCCAGAGTTTCGGGAATATAGATCACCTCTAGAATGTAGAACTCACGTCACGTTGGATTTCGAGTTGGATTTTCGAGTATTTCACCACATATGGTGTATGACACCTGTAACTTATTTGACAGGGCGTCCACAGGCTGTTCGTGGACAGTGCATTTTTATGCAAATTTAGCCCTTTGATGAGCTCCAATGCACACAAAGCTGCTGGATGGTGTTTCCTGAGCACTGTACTGTAGTTATTACTCAATAAAATCATTACATTTATGAAAAATGACTTATAATGACTAATGCATTGTCAAGTGACACCTGTAACTTATTTGACGGGGCCTCCATAGGCTTTCCGTGGACAGTGCATTTGTATGCAAATTAAGCTATTTTAGGTGCTGTAATGTACATAGAACTGCTGGGTAGTGTTCCCTGAGCAATGTACTGTAGAATTTTGCCCATAAAACCACTGCAGTTATGAAATATGACTTATTACAGTACTGTCCACGGAACGCCTATGGAGGCCCAGTCAAATAAGTTACAGGTGGGACGTTCCCTCTTATGTGGTCCACTTCTGTGGTCAAACATCAATTAATAGACTAAAGAACTTATTGAGGTGGCTCCCCGCATCCTCCTGAAGAACCCTGAGGTGTTAAACCCTCAGAATTCCACTGACCACGAACAGCCTATTTTTAATAATGGGATAGATTGTACGTGGGACGTCCAGATCTCAGCTTCTGGACGTGCTATCAAGCTGAAACCTGCGTTCCTGCGCTGGCCTGGACATGCCCTGATGACTTTGAGAATTTGAAGAAGATCGGAGAAACTTGAAAATCTTGCTCAAAAAAACTCAAAGGGGTACGTACCCCTTTGAGGTTTTTCAAGCCAGATTTTCAAGTTTCTCCAAACTTCTTGAAATTCACCACAGGAGCTGGGAATGTCCAGACTAGTGCAGGAACGCAGGTTTTAGCTTCATAGCACGTCCAGAAGCTGAGATCTGGACGTCCCACGTACAATCTATCTCATTATAAAAAATAGGCTGTTCGTGGTCAGTGGAATTCTGAGGTTTTAACACCTCAGGGTCCTTCAGGAGGATGTGGGGAGCCACCTCAATAAGTTCTTTAGTCTATTAATTGATGTTTGACCACAGAAGTGGACCACACAAGAGGGAACGTCCCACGCGTAACTTATTTGACTGGGCCTCCATAGGCTTTCCGTGGACAGTGCATTTTTATGCAAATTAAGTCATAATAGGTGCTGTAATGTACACAGAACTGCTGGGTAATGTCCCCTGAGCACTGTACTGTAGAAATGTGTCCATAAAACCACTGTAGTTATGAAATATGACTATTTACAGTATTGTCCACGGAACGCCTATGGAGGCCCAGTCAAATAAGTTACAGGTGGGCAAGTGACAGCTGTAACTTATTTGACGGGGCCTGCATAGGCGTTCTGTGGACAGTGCATTTGTATGCAAATTAAGTCATTATAGATGGTGTAATGTACATAGAACTGCTGGGTAGTGTCCCCTGAGCACTGTACTGTAGAAACGTGTCCATAAAACCATTGTAGTTATGAAATATGACTATTTACAGTATTGTCCACGGAACGCCTATGGAGGCCCAGTCAAATAAGTTACAGGTGGGCAAGTGACAGCTGTAACTTATTTGACGGGGCATCCACAGGTTGTTCGTGGACAGTGCATTTTTATGCAAATTTAGCCCTTTGATGAGCTCCAATGCACACAAAGCTGCTGGATGGTGTTTCCTGAGCACTGTACTGTAGTTATTACTCAATAAAATCATTACATTTATGAAAAATGACTTATAATGACTAATGCATTGTCAAGTGACACCTGTAACTTATTTACCACCTGTGAATCTCCATTGATTAAGTTGCACGTGGGATGTTGGGTATAGAGGGGTCAAAAGGTTACAGGACCTCCAAATTCGGGACTGTGGTAGCCTAGGGGACCCCCACTCAGGGGCCAGAGTTTCGGGATTATAGATCACCTCTGGAATGTAGACCTCACATCACGTTGGATTTCGAGTTGGATTTTCGAGTATTTCACCACATACGGTGCATGACACCTGTAACTTATTTGACGGGCCTCCATAGGCTTTCTGTGGACAGTGCATTTTTATGCAAATTAAGTCATTATAGGTGCTGTAATGTACACAGAACTGCTGGGTAGTGTCCCCTGAGCACTGTACTGTAGAAATGTGTCCATTTAGTTATGAAATATGACTTATTATCTTATCGTCCACGGAACGCCTATGGATGCCCTGTCAAATAAGTTGCTGGTGGGCAAGTGACAGCTGTAACTTATTTGACGGGGCCTCTGCAGGCTTTCCGTGGACAAATAGGTGGTTAGGGGGATGAATAGGCTTTCCGTGGTCACATAGGTGTTTAGGGGGACGAATAGGCTTTTCGTGGTCACATAGGTGGTTAGGGGGACGAATAGGCTTTTCGTGGACACATAGGTGGTTAGGGGGACGAATAGGCTTTTCGTGGTCACATAGGTGTTTAGGGGGACGAATAGGCTTTTCGTGGTCACATAGGTGGTTAGGGGGACGAATAGGCTTTTCGTGGTCACATAGGTGGTTAGGGGGACGAATAGGCTTTTCGTGGTCACATAGGTGGTTAGGGGGACGAATAGGCTTTCCGTGGTCACATAGGTGTTTAGGGGGACGAATAGGCTTTTCGTGGTCACATAGGCGGTTAGGGGGACGAATAGGCTTTTCGTGGTCGGTGGGCGGGGCCGGCCAATAGGCTCCCCGTGGCACCTTTAGGCTGTCCGTGGACGCCCACCTGCAACCTATTCGACGCCCCCCCCGCAGGCGTTCCGTGGACAGAAGTCTGCCACCTGGTGGCCGAACTCAAGATCGCAACAAAAGGAGCGAAAAATGGGGGCCGTTCCGCGGGGCCCCCGGGGGTCCGCAGGGCCTCCCCTCCGCGACTGGGGGGTCGAGGGGTCCGGCAAAAATCCTCTAGGGGGCGGCGCGCAGCGTCCACTAACCGCCTGCCGCCGGCAACTTATTAAGCGCTTTGCGGACCCCTCTCCTCCGGCGGCGCCCTAACGCGAGGAAGGGAACGGAGATTCGCTAGATGGATACTAGGAAGTGCTGTTCGGAAGCCGCATTCGCGGAGCTTAACCAGGGGTCCGTTCTTTGTACCTCGCTTACTACATCCAAGATCAAATCATCGCGCTAACTATGAGCTCGCTTTACCGGTTCTCCGAACGCACCTGTTGTTGATGATTAGTATAGCTGGATGAAGTAATCTGAGATCACTGGGTGGCTTAAAAGGGGCTACGTATCGATAGTAGAAACATTGATCCGCAACTCTTTGATTGGTCGGCGAACATGTCGAAGGAGACAAATTAAACTCGTAAATTATTATATTATATTATATTATATTATATTATATTATATTATATTTGCTCTTCCCTTTTTTTTGGTTGCTGTTATAAACAAACAAACAGATTATTTCAGAGTCTCTTTTCAAGAGACTAAAATTATATTATTTTAAAGGGAATTATATTATATTACAGGGAAGAGAAAAGGGAATACTCCTTCACTTTAGAGTCACAACAGGGCCCACTAGAATATAGGAACAAGTAAAAGTGAAATATAAGAATATTCTACAGAATGGTAATATTTATCACTTATATTGCTTTTAGTCTCTTGAAAAGAGACTCTGAAAAAATCTGTTTATAACAGCAACCAAGAAAAGGGCAGAGCAAAAAAAGATAGGTGGTGGTCCTGCAACCCCTCATACCCCGGCAGAGGAGCTGGCCCTAGGGTTGAATGCCACTAGATCCATTCCCAGCCAGCAATGACTTGTGGTGCCCAGCTGGGTTAACTAGGGGTTCCATGGGAACTGTGTGGGCATGGGCTTTGGCTGGGTGAAATCAGCGGGTCCCATGTAGGTTTTGTAGTATGAGTCCCACATAGGAAGCCCATATGAGCTGATTACATGGGCCACATAAGGGACAGGCATGGGCCAAGTGGGCATGGGTTTGATCTGGGAACACATATATGGGTCTTGAATGGCATATTTATGGGCCAAGTGGGCATGGGTTTAATCTGGGAACACATAAATGGGTCTTGCATGGCATATTTATAGGCCAAGTGGGCATGGGTTTGATTTGGGAACACATAAATGGGTCTTGCATGGCATATTAATGGGCCAAGTGGGCATGGGTTTGATCTGGGAATGCATATATGGGTCTTGAATGGCATATTTATGGGCCAAGTGGGCATGGGTTTGATCTGGGAACACATATATGGGTCCTGCATGGCATATTTATGGGCCAAGTGGGCATGGGTTTGATCTGGGAACACATATATGGGTCTTGCATGGCATATTTATGGGCCAAGTGGGCATGGGTTTGAACTGGGAATGCATATATGGGTCCTGCATGGCTTATTTATGGGCCAAGTGGGCATGGGTTTGAACTTGGAATGCATATATGGGTCCTGCATGGCATATTTATGGGCCAAGTGGGCATGGGTTTGAACTGGGAACACATATATGGGTCCTGCATGGCATATTTATGGGCCAAGTGGGCATGGGTTTGAACTGGGAATGCATATATGGGTCTTGAATGGCATATTTATGGGCCAAGTGGGCATGGGTTTGAACTGGGAACAAATATATGGGTCCTGCATGGCATATTTATGGGCCAAGTGGGCATGGGTTTGAACTGGGAATGCATATATGGGTCCTGCATGGCATATTTATGGGCCAAGTGGGCATGGGTTTGAACTTGGAATGCATATATGGGTCCTGCATGGCATATTTATGGGCCAAGTGGGCATGGGTTTGAACTGGGAATGTACCCATGGAGTCCTGCATAGAATTTTTATAGGCCAAGTGGGCATGGGTTTGAACTTGGAATGCATATATGGGTCCTGCATGGCTTATTTATGGGCCAAGTGGGCATGGGTTTGAACTTGGAATGCATATATGGGTCCTGCATGGCATATTTATGGGCCAAGTGGGCATGGGTTTGAACTGGGAACACATATATGGGTCCTGCATGGCATATTTATGGGCCAAGTGGGCATGGGTTTGAACTGGGAATGCATATATGGGTCCTGCATGGCATATTTATGGGCCAAGTGGGCATGGGTTTGATCTGGGAACACATATATGGGTCCTGCATGGCATATTTATGGGCCAAGTGGGCATGGGTTTGAACTGGGAATGCATATATGGGTCTTGAATGGCATATTTATGGGCCAAGTGGGCATGGGTTTGAACTGGGAACACATATATGGGTCCTGCATGGCATATTTATGGGCCAAGTGGGCATGGGTTTGAACTGGGAATGCATATATGGGTCCTGCATGGCATATTTATGGGCCAAGTGGGCATGGGTTTGAACTGGGAATACAAATATGGGTCCTGCATAGAATTTATATAGGCCAAGTGGACATGGGTTGGAGCTGGGAATACAAATATGGGTACTGCATGACATATTTATGGGCCAAGTGGGCATGGGTTTAATCTGAGAACGCATATATGGGTCCTACATGACATATTTATGGGCCAAGTGGGCATGGGTTTGATCTGGGAACACATATATGGGTTTTGAATGTAATATTTATGGGCCAAGTGGGCATGGGTTTGATCTGGGAACGCATATATGGGTCCTGCATGACATATTCATGGGCCAAGTGGGCATGGGTTTGATCTGGGAACACATATATGGGTCTTGAATGGCATATTTATGGGCTAAGTGGGCATAATTTTGATCTGGGAATGCATATATGGGTCTTGAATGGCATATTTATAAGCTAAGTTTGGTTTGAACTGCACTGTTTGAAAAAAAAAAAAACCTAATTTTACAGGAAATAATTGTAACTTTTTTGCAGTAGTTTTCTGTTATTTCAAATTACATTCATAACTTAGTAATATTACTAACAATATCTGTAAACTAACAACTGGACTGTTATTGTAGGTCCTATATCATTAAAGATAAATTACAGGTTTTTTTCTTTTTTATACAGGAAAATTACTTTTACAGTATTTTTGTGTTATTTTAAATTATGTTAAACACTTTGTAAAATTACAAACAATATCTGTAAATTAACAACTTAACTATTATTTTAAGTATTATTCCATTAATGACAAATTACAGGAATTCTCATTTTTTATACAAAAAAAAAATATTTTTTCTGTTTTCTTAATTTACTTACACATTTTAAAATTACAAAAACAATCTGTAATTAAATAATGTAGCTCATTAAGGTTTATGTCCATACTAACAATTTTATGTTCTTTTTGTACACCGGGTTCCAAATTATTATGCAAATTGGATGTAAGTGTCACAAGGAGGAGTCAGAGACGTTCAGATCCATTCGCAGCATTTATTCTAACAAACAAACAAACACAAAGGGGCAGGCAGAAATCGTGGTCAAACACAGGCAGAAGGTCGGGGCTGGCGGCTAGAATCAAAACACGGGGAGTAGTCCAGGAATCAAACACAGGAAATCAAACACGGGAATAAACGCTCGGAAATAAAGACCAGAAGGAACAATATGACTTCGCAAGGTGGCTGTGTGTGTGAGTGGCTTAAATGCATGTGGGTAAATTTGAAACAGGTGTGTGCAGCAATCAGTTCAGTGGAAAACGAGGAACAGATGTGTGCAGTGATTGGTGCAGTGGCTTATGGGGATTGCAGTCCAGAATGTGTGTGCAAGAGTTCATGATGAGATAGACCAGATACGTGACAGTAAGTGTCATAAACATAAACATTTTTGGTTTTCAATTAAACTCATGGATGGTATTGTATCTCATGGCTCTTTGGATCACTGAAATGAATCTCAGACACCTGTGATAAATAGTTTGCCAAATGTGTCACGAGCCGGGTTTGACTCTCGCCATCTAGTTTCTTCTCTCTATGTCATGTTCTCTTTCTCCCTCTCCCCAGCTGTCTGCTATTGCAATCGGGGCTCACGCTGATTGCTTCTACACCTGTTCCCCATCTTTGCTCTGATTGTCCTCTCTATTTCTACCTGTTTGTTTCTAGGCATTACTGCTGATTATTACTCTCTGTGTGCCAGTACGTCTGCTACTACGATCCTTTACTTTAGCGAGTCTTGCTCTGTCTACGTCCTGTCGAGTTTGCTGTCCAGTCTTGTCTGTTGCAAGTAACCGTCTAGACTTTTTGTGTCTGCCCAGTTTTGCTGTATTTGCGCCTTTTGGCGTCTCGCCTCCCCTGGAGGCTACCCCTGGCTCACCTGTTACTGCTGAGGAGCTTCCCCTGGCTGCGCTGCCGGTGACTGCGCTCTCCAGCTGTCTCTAAGACTTTTTCGTTCCTGTTATTCAACTTCTGTAATCCTGTTTGCGCTACCGAAGAGGAGGTGGACGGCAGACAGCCTGTTTTTGTCTTTTGTCGTTGCAAAGAGCTAAATAAACCCTCTGTTTGATTTTCCTGGACTTCGCCTCTGGGTCCTTCTCTCTACACGTAACAGAATAATCAGCCGAACATGGACCCAGCGAAGGAGACCCCCATTCGCTCAGCGGTAGAGCTTCAGGGAGCCATGCTGGGGCGACACCAGGAGGAACTGTCCGCTGCTAGGTATGCCGTGGAGGGGTTGTCAGCCCAAGTTGCTGATTTGACTAACCAGCTGCAGTCCCTGCGCTCCGAGCCTGCCGTCTCGCCGCCCCGTTCTCTCCCGGAGCCCCGGATTAACAATCCTCCCTGCTACTCAGGTCAGCCCACACAATGCCGCGCTTTCCTAATCCAGTGTGAGGTGGTCTTTTCCCTACAGCCTGCCACCTACGCGGCGGATCGTGCCAAGGTCGCTTTCGTCATTTCTCTCCTTTCCGGACGAGCTCGAGACTGGGGAGCGGCTGTGTGGGGAAAGGAGGCCGCCTTTTGTGATAATTTTTTTCTCTTCAAGGATGAGATGATAAAGGTGTTTGACCACTCTGTTTTTGGCCAAGAGGCTTCTCGTCTACTCTCATCTTTGCGCCAGGGGAAGCGGTCCGCGGCTGACTACACGATTGAGTTTCGCACCCTGGCTGCTACCTGCGAGTGGAATGAGCCGGCTCTCGCAGCACGTTTTCTGGAGGGACTGACGGAAGACGTCAGGGAGGAGATTTTTTCCCGCGATCCTCCGTCTAGTCTGGATTTGATGGTGGAGTTGGCTATCCGCCTTGACAAGCGCTTTGAGGGGCGCCGCCGCGCTCGTGCACCTGCCCCGACACCTCTGCCATTCTCAACCTCTTCTTTTTCTGCAGCCCCTAGGACTGATCCTGAACCTATGCAACTGGGCAGCCTTAGCATCTCTGGAGACGAGCGCCAACGCAGAATTCACCATAGGCTCTGTCTCTACTGTGGCGCTGAGGGGCACTTCGCGATCCAGTGTCCAGTAAAAGGCAGAGCTCGTCCGTAGATCGGGGAGTACGGGCGAGTGTGACTACTTTTTCCCCAGCTAATTCTCCTCGCACCACCTTCCCAGCTTTTTTGGTTTGCAAAGGGGCCACCCTTTCCTGCTCTGCCCTCATTGACTCTGGGGCCGAGGGCAATTTCATTGACGAGGATTGGGCTCTCCAGCACGGCATTCCCCTTCATGAGCTGGATGATCCTCTCCCAGTTTTCGCTCTGGATGGAAGTGTCTTATCCAAGATCGTCCGTGCCACCATCCCGGTTAGTCTTACCATTTCTGGCAATCATCAAGAGACTATTACCTTTTTAGTTTTTCGCTCCCCCCTTACTCCTATTATTTTGGGCCACCCATGGTTAACTCAGCATAATCCTCAGATAAATTGGGTTATGGGGACCATTCTGTCTTGGGATTTGTCGTGTCATGTCAAGTGTCTTGTTTCGGCTGTACCTGCTGTGTCCTCTGTTTCTGTTTTTCAGGAGGAGCCTGACGATCTTTCTGGCGTCCCGAAGGAGTATCATGATTTGCGAGCGGTGTTTTGCCGGTCCCGGGCCGCTTCTCTCCCTCCTCACCGACCATACGATTGCAGTATTGATCTCGTTCCTGGTAGCACACCTCCGCGAGGTAAATTGTATTCTTTGTCTATCCCCGAACGCAAGGCGCTAGAAAAATACCTCTCCGAATCTCTTGCCGCCGGTACTATCGTTCCTTCCTCGTCTCCTGCGGGCGTGGGGTTCTTTTTTGTCGCCAAGAAAGATGGCTCTTTGCGTCCCTGCATTGATTATCGTGGCTTGAACGATATAACAATCAAAAACCGTTACCCTTTGCCTCTTATGTCGTCTGCCTTCGAGGTCTTGCAGGGTGCAAAGATCTTTACCAAGCTAGACCTCCGTAACGCTTACCATTTAGTGCGCATCAAGGAAGGAGACGAATGGAAAACGGCTTTCAATACCCCGCTAGGTCACTTTGAATACCGGGTTCTTCCCTTCGGTTTGTCTAACGCGCCCTCTGTTTTTCAAGTGCTCGTAAATGATGTCCTGAGGGATATGCTTAATATTTTCGTCTTTGTCTATTTGGACGACATACTGATTTTTTCGTCGTCCGTCTCCGATCATGTCCAGCACGTGCGTCGTGTATTGCAACGTCTACTGGAGAATCGTCTTTTCGTAAAGGCTGAAAAGTGCGCCTTTCACGTCAAGTCGGTAGCCTTTTTAGGTTATGTCGTGTCTGCCGATGGCCTTCGTATGGATTCTGCCAAGGTTCGTGCCGTTATCGATTGGCCCGTTCCTGATTCCCGAACGGCTCTCCAGAGATTTCTGGGGTTCGCAAATTTTTACCGGCGCTTTATACGAAATTTCAGTCAAGTAGCTGCTCCCCTGACCGCCCTCACCTCGACTCAGACTCGTTTTGTCTGGTCCGAGTCGGCTCAGGAGGCTTTCAACAGACTTAAGAAATTATTCTCCTCGGCACCTATCCTAATTACCCCAGACACTACACGTCGGTTTATTGTCGAAGTCGACGCGTCTAATGTCGGTGTGGGTGCCGTGTTGTCCCAACGTTCTCCGCTGGACAACCGGGTCCATCCATGCGCGTTTTTCTCCCATCGTCTCTCACCAGCCGAGCGTAATTATGACGTGGGCAACCGCGAACTACTGGCTATCCGTTTGGCACTCAGTGAATGGCGACATTGGCTTGAGGGTGCGGCCCTCCCATTCATTGTCTGGACAGATCATCGCAACCTCGCCTATATCCGCTCGGCTAAGAGATTAAATGCCCGACAGGCACGCTGGGCGTTATTTTTCGACCGCTTCGATTTCACTATTTCTTATAGACCCGGTTCCAAGAACACTAAACCCGACGCGCTTTCCCATCAGTTCGAATCACCAGACGACCCCCCACCCTTCGAGACTGTCCTACCCAAGGGGCGTGTGATTGGGGCAGTGGTCTGGGGAATTGAACAACAGGTCAAACGAGCCCTCTCTCTCGTTACGGTCCCTCGCGGTTGTCCTGAAGGCAAGTTATTCGTTCCCGAGTCCGTGCGTTCTGCGGTACTCCGTTGGAGTCACGCCTCTCGACTAGCTGTTCACCCCGGAGTCAGGGGTACTCTGGCCTCTGTCCGCCAACGTTTTTGGTGGCCAGCTATGGTCCGAGATGTTCGCCGTTACGTCGCCTCTTGTCCTGCCTGCGCACAGTCTAAGTCTGGTAATTCTCCCCCGGCCGGTCTGCTCCGCCCCCTACCTATTCCGTCCCGTCCGTGGTCGCACATCGCGCTAGATTTCGTTTCGGGGCTGCCGTCCTCTGCAGGCAATACAGTTATTCTTACCGTTATCGACCGCTTTTCGAAAGCAGCTCATTTTATTCCTCTACCGAAACTCCCATCCGCCAAGGAAACAGCTCTTTCAGTTTTTGATCACGTTTTTAAGATCCACGGCTTACCCTCCGATATCGTCTCAGACAGAGGCCCGCAATTTATCTCGCAATTTTGGAGGGAGTTTTGCCGACAGATTGGGGCTACTATCAGTCTGTCGTCAGGCTTTCATCCGCAAACTAATGGTCAAGCCGAACGCGCCAACCAAATTCTCGGACGCCTCCTCCGTACTCTAGCTGCCCACAATCCCACCTCCTGGTGCGAGAATCTTCGGTGGGCCGAATATGCTTATAACTCCTCACCGTCGTCCGCAACCGGGCTCTCCCCCTTTCATGCGTGTCTCGGTTATCAACCTCCAGTGTTCTCCTCTCAAGAGGTGGAGGCTTCCGTACCCTCCGTCCAAGCCCTAATCTCTCGTTGTCGGCGCACTTGGAGGAGGGTGCGGCAGGCTTTATGTCAGACTAGAGAGCGCACACGCCGTAGCGCTAACCGACGCCGTTCCCGTGCCCCTCGCTATGTCTGTGGTCAAAAGGTCTGGTTGTCCACTCGCAATTTGCCCCTACACCCTCCGTCGCGCAAACTTGCACCCAAGTTTATCGGTCCTTTTTCTATTGTCAAGGTCCTCAGTCCGGTAGCGGTGCGTCTAAGACTTCCCAATTACCTACGTCGAGTTCACCCGGTCTTCCACGTCTCTTGTATCAAACCTGTCATCCGGCCTCCCTCCCGTCCTTCCCCTCCCTCCCCCCCTGTCATTGTCGAGAACCCCTCTGTCTTTAAGGTCAAGAAATTATTGGCTGTCCGCCCTCGGGGAAGGGGCTTTCAGTATTTGGTCGATTGGGAGGGATACGGGCCGGAGGAGAGAAGCTGGATTCCGTCCCGGGACATCCTGGACCGCTCGCTCATCGATGATTTCCTTCGCTCGCGTCAGTCTCCTGCCTCGGGAGCGCCCGGAGGCGCTCCTCGGGGGAGGGGTACTGTCACGAGCCGGGTTTGACTCTCGCCATCTAGTTTCTTCTCTCTATGTCATGTTCTCTTTCTCCCTCTCCCCAGCTGTCTGCTATCGCAATCGGGGCTCGCGCTGATTGCTTCTACACCTGTTCCCCATCTTTGCTCTGATTGTCCTCTCTATTTCTACCTGTTTGTTTCTAGGCATTACTGCTGATTATTACTCTCTGTGTGCCAGTACGTCTGCTACTACGATCCTTTACTTTAGCGAGTCTTGCTCTGTCTACGTCCTGTCGAGTTTGCTGTCCAGTCCTGTCTGTTGCAAGTAACCGTCTAGACTTTTTGTGTCTGCCCAGTTTTGCTGTATTTGCGCCTTTTGGCGTCTCGCCCCCCCTGGAGGCTACCCCTGGCTCACCTGTTACTGCTGAGGAGCTTCCCCTGGCTGCGCTGCCGGTGACTGCGCTCTCCAGCTGTCTCTAAGACTTTTTCGTTCCTGTTATTCAACTTCTGTAATCCTGTTTGCGCTACCGAAGAGGAGGTGGACGGCAGACAGCCTGTTTTTGTCTTTTGTCGTTGCAAAGAACTAAATAAACCCTCTGTTTGATTTTCCTGGACTTCGCCTCTGGGTCCTTCTCTCTACACGTAACAAAATGAGCCCAATTAAAGGAAAATTACTTAAGAAGAATGTTCCACATTATTAAGTAGGCCACAGGTTTCAAGCAATATAGGAAAGAAAAAAGATCTCTCTGCTGCCGAAAAGCGTCAAATAGTACAATGCCTTGGACAAGGTAAGAAAACATTAGATATTTCACAAAAACTTCAAAATGAGTAACCTAAGAACACTGTTATGTGAACTCATCTGACAGAGAGAGGACCTGAGTGAAAGCATGATCATTGGACTCCATGGAGAAGAATACTAGATGTTAACCAGGATTTTGGATCAACTGTGCAGATTTGGTATGGAGCTGGTAAGTACATTTTCGCAAGCCCTTGTCTGTCAGTAAGTAGATAATGTCTTATCAAACAAATTAATTTAAATTTAATTGATTGCTTGTGTGTGTGTGTGTGTGTGTGTGTGTGTGTGTGTGTGTGTGTGTGTGTGTGTGTGTGTGTGTGTGTGTGTGTTTCCCCCTTATGATCCAGAAGTTTTGGGAATGAAAATCTTCTACTACATGATCTTCAGAGGAAGTATTCATTTCTAACATTAAGACACACTAACATTAATTTATGTTTAAAGGAATTTTTGAAGTATTTTTAAAATTTGTTTTACATTAGTTTTTGATTTGTTTTTTTACCCCCAGCTGATTCAGCTGATTCCTGGCCATTTGGAGGAGGACTGCTCTTTATCTGGTCTGTCTGTCACTTCTGGTGCAGAGTCATGGACCTTTTGTTGTATGTTTCGGTTTTACTTATTATCACACTACATTAATTATCAGAGCTACAGTGGTGCCCAAAATGATTAGAACACTAGTATTTTAACTACCTTAACTAGTGGTTTAAACTTAGTTATTTCTATCATTTGCTATAGTGTGTCAGTATGAAATATCAGTTTACATTTCCAAGCGTTCATTTTGCCATTAATTATAATAATCAGTGACACAAGGAGTATGAAAACAGACAGTGTTTCACACAGAGGTCTAATCTCATCATTTAAATCCAGAAGAACTGCGGCAACATCTCCAAGATGCTTAAAGAAACCTACCAGCAAAGCAGTACTGTTAAAAGTTTTAAGCACTTGTGTACAAATTCTGTAAAATGAGAATGTTGATAAAAATATCATACATGTTTTCTTTATCAATTAACTTCTTTTTACTAAATTAAATCAACATTTGGTGTGACCATCATCTTGTGTTTAAAGCAGCTTTTGCACTAGATGAACTTGCAGATAGTTTTTCAGGTTTGCAGGTGGGTCTCTTGAAGCATCTTGGAGATGTTGCCACAGTTCTTCTAGATTTAATCTGTCTCAGTTTGTTCTGTTTCTTCATGTCATTCTGTGCAGAATGGATGATGATAAGATCAGATCTCTGTTTGGAGCACTGGCTGTTGTCAAATAAAAATCTTACTGGATGATTACAATTAATGGCAAAATTAATGTTTAGAAATATAAAATAAATTACCCATTGAAACACTACAGCAAAAGATAGACATGACTGAATTAAAATCATTTTTAGCTGGTAAAAATACTAGTGTTCTAATAATTTTGGACACCACTGTATATGGAGCCCATGGGAGTCAGTAGAATATTGTGGATTAAAATAAAATGATGTGGATGAGATAGAAATGCATTTTCAGTTAAATTTCACCTCGGAGCTCTGAAATAACTGGTAATGAAAAATTCAATGATCTAAATTTACATCTGAAGCTAATAAAATTGATAATCTTGACAATTTTGTAGATGTATTGGTTTTGTATTTATTCAGTTTTAAAGGACTAGTTCAGTTCTGACACAAATATTTCCTGCTGATAATTTACTCACCCCTCCGTCATTCAAGATGCTCTTGTTTGTCTCTTTTTCTGTTGAAAAGGGTTTTGAGAAAAACATTCCAAGATTTTTCTCCATATTTCGATGGGAGCCAACGGGTTGAAGGACCAAATTTAATTGTCAATGCAGCTTCAAAGGGCTCTACATCATCCCACCCCATTTGAAAGCTGTATTGAAATTTTGAAACCTTTATCCTTGACCTTAATCCCACTGAAGTCCACTATATGGAGAAAAATCCTGAAATCTACTCATCAAAAACTTTACTTTCTTTTCGACTTTGTAACCTGTCCCAAGTTACTCGTATTTTATTTTTATATATTTCGGTATGACTAGAGTGATTGTAGTAATTCTACAGGGCACTAGAGGGCGCTCTAAAGAGCTTTCATACAGGATATAGAGGTAGCTGCTACAAAGAAGAAGTAGATTTGTTTGGTGGAGGGACCATGTGGTTGTTACCTTTGGCTGCCAGAAAATCTCAAAGTCCTGATTGAGAAACCTTGTGTTGTGGTCCTCCTGGGCGTTGGCTGGCCCCCATGTGAAACCCCGGGTGCAAACCCACTTTAAACCCCTTTGGGCAGGTGGGGCCCAAATGGGTCTGTCATGAATTGCCCGATTAAGACCCACATAGAACCCTTACAGATCCCACTTAAAAACCATCTGGGCATCCACGGCTGGCCCCCATGTGGATCCCGGGTGCAAACCCACTTTAAACCCCTTCAGACTGGTGGGCCCCAAATGGGTCTGACATGTATTCCCCGGTTAAGACCCACATAAGACCCTTACAGATCCCACATAAAACCCATCTGGGCATCCACGGCTGGCCCCCATGTGGATCTTGGGTGCAAACCCACTTTAAACCCCTTTGGGCAGGTGGGGCCCAAATGGGTTTGGCATGAATTGCCCAGTTAGGACCCACATAAGACCCTTACAGATCCCACTTAAAAACCATCTGGGCATCCACGGCTGGCCCCCATGTGGATCCTGGGTGCAAACCCACTTTAAACCTCTTCAGACTGGTGGGCCCCAAATGGGTCTGACATGTATTCCCCGGTTAAGACCCACATAAGACCCTTACAGATCCCACATAAAACCTATCTGGGCATCCACGGCTGGCCCCCATGTGGATCCTGGGTGCAAACCCACTTTAAACCCCTTTGGGCAGGTGGGGCCCAAATGGGTTTGGCATGAATTGTCCAGTTAGGACCCACATAAGACCCTTACAGATCCCACTTAAAAACCATCTGGGCATCCACGGCTGGCCCCCATGTGGATCCTGGGTGCAAGCCCACTTTAAACCCCTACAGACTGGTGGGCCCCAAATGGGTCTGACATGTATTGCCTGGTTAAGACCCACATAAGACCCTTACAGATCCCACATAAAACCCATCTGGGCATCCAAGGCTGGCCCCCATGTGGATCCTGGGTGCAAACCCACTTTAAACCCCTTTGGGCAGGTGGGGCCCAAATGGGTTTGGCATGAATTGCCCAGTTAAGACCCATGCAGTACCCTTACAGGTCCCACTTTTAGTACGTCTGGGCTTCCACGGCTGGCCCCAATGTGGATCCCGGGTGCAAGCCCATAATGGGTCCCACATTTACCGCCCATGAAGCCCTCATCTGGGCCCCACATGTCATTGCTGGCTGGGTTGTTGAGGGCATCCCTGGGGGCAGCTCTTCCTTAGACCAGCAGCCGGGGTGCAGCAGCACCTTCATAACTGGTAAATGAGCTTATAATTCTATTTGTACAATGTAAAATATTTGGTTGTTGCCTTAATTAAAATGCTTTTTGTACTTTAACATTTATTTATTTATTTATTTGTGTGTGTGTGTGTGTGTGTGTGTGTAGTTTTGCATAACACTCCATGACTTTTAACTGTTCCCACTGTGTGACTGAAGTATGCACAGTAAGTTGGGATTATTATATATATTATATAATTTGCTCTGAAGTTCAATACTGCCTATTGGTATAAATAATTTTAAAAAAAGTGTGTGTGTTGGCAGTACCACATCCCTTTGTAACACCATTTTGTTTCCATTGCACAGGAAAGTGAAGCAACCCTGTCAGATGACTGTGGTTTGGAGGAAGTACCTGTAAGTGCATGCATAATTTGGCCTGAATTTGTATCTACTTGTGTACTTCTATTTCTGACTGCAGTGTGAGTTGCAGGCAGAGAGGCCTGATACAGAGGTGGACAGTCTTGTAATTAATTTTACTTCCTTTATGACATGTATTGACCATTAAATGTTGTCTCTACAAATGAATCAGGGTGACATCCATTTGCTCTATAAGAGAAGTCTCCAGCAAAAAATAGAGTATACTGAGCTAAAGAAACAAAAGCTTCTAGGTAAATCCACCTTCGCTTTTATAGCCGTGGTCTCTCATCTTGATTCCACAAAGTAATTTACTATTACTACTCTAAAATATAAATTAAATGTGAAATAATCAAATGAAATAGAATGATTAATAGTACATTTCCATTTTTTTGAAAATGACCTATATGTATCTGTATGAAATCGATAAGAGAATCAAATACTGCATTATCTTTAGTTACACTGATAATATTTATTTATGGAAAAACAGTGTTACACAAACTACAGGAACTATGTTTAAGTGACATATTCACTTTTCAAACGACAGACTGCATTTTTTTTTTAAATAAATTACCCTGCATCACATATATGTGCGGTCATCTTTGACTTGTAATATAATAGTACAAATTAATTGGGCAAATATCGCTGTTGCTTTCGTATAAATGAAGCGGACATAACTGAGTGGCCACGATCTAATCCTGTTTACATAAAGTAAGCCTGCTCCAGAGCAGGTTTATGCTTACGGATCTGTTGCTATGACAGCAAGTCCCGGATGAGTGTCGAAGAACCGAATGATCCAAGATCACGCGATATCGTCAACAATCAAATCCAGCTAATTTAGTTAGCGAGGTACGAAGAACGGACCCCTGGGCGCAGGCGCGTGTTTGCGTCTGAGCTCGCGTTTGAGTAGGATTGCTGCCCCTCCAACTAGTACATCCAACAAAGCGTCTGAATAATCAAAAAATGGAAAAAAGTTTTCTGGTGTATGTTGCCCTATGTCCAGCAGCTCTGGTAAAACTGACACTAAGAGAATGACTAAAAACAGAACAAACAAACAAAAACAGTAAAAGAATTGGAGAGCTCCACACCACGGCAGCCATACGCGGCGCCATCTTTGCCTATTAGAAAAATGGAAATGGTTGTAGCCCAGAATGTCATGAGGACGTGTTATTGTCATCAATAATTTGGTGGCTTCAACATTCTGGCATCGCTTGGCATGTACTGATGCACCAAGTGGACTTCTTGCGAAATTACAAGATCTCATTGTGGATTTTTTTTGGACTAAGTTTCACTGGGTGCCACAGAGTGTACTATTTCTCCCTAAGGAGAAAGGGGGACAAGGACTAGTACATCTGGTCAGCAGAGGAGCAACATTTCGCTTACAGTTTATTCAAAAAATTTTAACTGGACCGGAAGATCTTGTCTGGAGAAACGTTGCTAACTTTATTTTGAGTCAAGCTGGAGGCCTGGGATTGGACTCTGCCTTGTTTTTAATGGACTCTAGCAAAATCCAGCAGAATGGACTGACTCCTTTCTATAAAGGGGTCTTTAAAATATGGAACTTATTCAAGAAAAGGAAAGGAAGTGGAGTGAGGCCAAGTATGGTGACCCATACTAGGAATTTGTGCTCTGCATTTAACCCATCCAAGTGCACACACACAGTAGTGAACACACACACCCGGAGCAGTGGGCAGCCATTGCTGCAGCGCCCAGGGAGCAGTTGGGGATACGGTGCCTTGCTCAAGGGACTCACCTCAGTCGTGGTATTGAGGGTGGAGAGAATGCTGGTTATTCACCTTCCCCACCGACAATCCCTGCCAGACCTGAGACTCGAACCCGCAACCTTTGAGTTTCAAGTCCGACTCTCTAACCATTAGGCCACGGCTGCCCCGGGGACATTTGACTTGCCCTTTTATTGGCTATTAGAAGAACCAATTGTTTTTGGAGCTAGATTTGATGTGTCAAGTGAAACTGCATGGGGGTTTGAAAATGCTATGTGTACAGCAAGAAAAGTTAAACTGTGTCATATGATAGCTGATGGGGGTCCTGAGTTAAATAACTCACAAAGGGTTGCTACTTGTATTGGAGTAAGATCAATACGATTAGCAGGGAAATTACTGGATCTTATAAAACAGAAGCTTACAGTAGAAGAAAAGTCTCTCCTTATAAGCTATGGTGAAGGGAAGGTGGTTCCAAACAACAAGGACTCCTTTCCAGAAGTCTATAGTATTCCTGATTTTAAAGGTACAGATGGGGAATTGTTGAAGAATATAGATGATCTAACAATTAATGAGGCTTACAGCAAAAACAGAAGCTGTGTTAAAATGTTAAATTTGAAAGTTTTAAATGGAAGGGTTGACACAATTTGGAGAGACAAATTAGGTCTGATTCAGAGTATAAAACAGTGTGGAGAGTTTTTTATAAACCTCCTTTGGAAAAAAAGGTGGGGGATCTCCAATGGAGAATTTTACACGGTGCAGTTGCTGTTAATTTTTTTTCTTGTTTGTTACAATGATTGATGCTATTATTATTTTTGCTTGCATCATTATTGTATTAGAATTATTTTGAGATTATAAAAGTTGTGAAATAAATGTTTTCTTAAAATTAAAAAAATTCTCTCTCTCTATCTTTCAGGATCTCATTAGGTTGTCGATGCGAACGGCAAGGTCGATAAATCCATCCAGCGACTTCCCCTCGTCTCAGCAGGCAAGTTCAGCTTGGAGTTCGGTGGATAATCCTCTCCAAAAGTATAACTTGAGGGGCTCATCGGGTCAGACAGTTTGTGCTGCAAGAGTGCGGAAAGTCAGTGCATAGTCAGCTGCAGTGTTCTTGCCTTGATAACGGGTAAGTATACGCTCGCCAGCACTATCACCTCCCTCTAAAACATCAAATACTTCCTGGAAGCATTTCAGAAAAGCTTCAAAAGAGGGAAAGGCTGGTTGGTTAAAGTTCCACACTGCATTAGTGCTCCAAAGCTTTACCGGTCAAGAGGGAACAAACAAATGCAATGCGACTATTTTCAGTGGGGTATAACAAGAGCTGTTGAGTAACAAACAAGGAGCATTGGAGAAGAAACCCCTTACATTTTTCAGACGAACTATCAAACTTCTCCGGGTAGGCTAGGCGGGGACTGGTTGTGGTGTGGCTTGGAGCGGGTGGAGGCATCATGTTTAATGGTGGCGTGACTGGTAGGTGAAAAGCTTGCAATGTCTTTACCAGATCTTCGGTGAGGGTCGTCAGACAAGCAAGCTGCTGTTGGTGGGTTGTCAGCACGTAACCTTGAGCTGTGACTTCCGAAGTTAATCTGTAGACTGCTGCTGGATCGGGGTCTTTTGAAATGAAGAGTCAGCAGAGTGGGGATCCGCTTTATAGAAAAGTACTCGTAGTCAATGGCTGTGTCCAAATCCAGGGTCTGCATCCTCCTTAGGATCCTTCCTACCCGGTTGAAGGAGGAGGGGTCCTCCGACGACCGCAAAACCCAGAAGCAGGTGTCTGTGGATTTGGACAGCCTACCCTTCTTTCAGTTCCCTCCCTTACCCGTTGCTCATATCCTGTCGCCTAGCAACCATGACAGCGTTCGGTCTGCTGTTTAGTCCCTAAAAGCGTTAAAAACACCTTCAATCACTAACAAGAAATTAGCTGTGTGTAAGGGGATATTTACACAGGCACTAAGAAAGAAGCTAGTTTACGAAAGTGATGTTTTTTTAACATATAAACATACAAATGTAAAAAAATATGCTCAACGTTAAAACCAAAGGCCTAACTAGACAACCGCTGTAAAAAAATATATTTTTTGAAACGCCAGTTCCCTTTCGATACTTTACTCGTACTGCGTCGTAAGACGCTATGGAGAAAAGTTCCTTTTTCTCCTGAGACTGAAGCATTTCAATAACGCAGTGTAACTGCACGGCCATTGGTTCGTGCAGTGTGTAAAAAATGAACCAATGGCTCGGCAGTAGAGCTGCACGAGCCTATGGCGATGATTCGCGCCCGATCGCTCCAAAAGGGGCAGAGTAATCGGCTATATAAGTGTGCATTTCGGCATAGGATCTCAGATCCTTCTCCTTCAGCGACGACTTCACATCTTCGCAGAGACTGACTTCGCTCAAGAAAGAAGCTTTCACTCACCGTCGACAAGCCTCGCAGCAGATCCTTCCTGCTCGGCGGATTGACGCTTCAGCAGCTGACAAGTGATTCCCTGCCGCTATCCGGTGATGGCTAAAAGAGCATTTTCTAAAGAGCAAATTTCTAAGGCGTTGTTTCAAATGCCACGGCGTTACCGTCGCTCATGCAGAGCCCCTCTGCATGCTGCGGATAGTCACGCTGAGTGCATCTCGTGCTTGGGCTCCGCCCATGCCGAGGCCGCGCTCACTGAGACGGAGTGTTCTCATTGCGGGGACATGAGTCTCACCTCTCTGCGCTCGCGGCTAGCTTTCTTTTCAGAAAGCGACCCCGCCCCTCGCGCCCTCCCGCTTACTCCCTCGCAGGAGCCTGTGAGGAAGAAGCAGCAGGGCAGAGGAACTCAGCGCACGGTGATAGGTGAGCTCACGCCGGCTGAGCCCCCGCGTGCCTCACCTTCACCACACAGGGAGGAATCGCCTGTTCTCTTCCTTCACCCAGACCAGCATCCCTCGGCTGCTGCGAGCGATCTGGTTTCTTTTGGAGGGAGTGAAGGCGAAGCTATGGATGACAGCATGTCTCTGGCTGCATCGGATGGAGAGGAGCTGTCGGGCTCGCCGCATAACCCCGCCCCCTTGCCATCTACGCAATCCAGCACTGCCAGCCCTGGTATGGATGCCGAACTGTTCTGCGTTCTATTAAAAGCTGTCGAGGAGCTGGGACTGGATTGGTCTCCTCCTGAGGAGCCCGTACGGAGTCGTCTGGATGAGTGGTTCCTGCCGGGTTCGCGGCCAGGCCACTCGTCAACGAGCCCCGCTGTTCTTCCCTGAAGTACACAACGAGATCTCCAAATCCTGGCGCGCTCCGTACTCTGCCCGCCTACGCGCCTCTTCTTCCTCCACCCTCACGACGGTTGACGGCACTGAAGAAAAGGGATATGACAAGCTGCCCCCACTGGATGAGTCTGTGGCCGCGCATCTGTGCCCACCCACTGCCATCGGCTGGAAGGCAAAGGCAGCTCAACAGTCCAAGCCATGCAGAGCTACTTCGGCCCTCGCTGGACGGGCTTACTCTTCAGCTGGACAGGCGGTGTCAGCACTTCACTCAATGGCGGTCCTCCAGGTGTACCAAGCAAAACTTCTCCGCAGTATGGATGAGGCTGGCCTGGATGACGCTGCGTTCTGAGAGCTACGCAGCGCGGCCGACTTGGCGTTACGTGCTACTAAGATGACGGCGCAGGCAATTGGAAGGTGGATGGCCAGTTTAGTGGTGCTGGAGCGCCACTTATGGCTCAATTTGACGGAAATCAAGGACGCTGACAAGGTCGCCTTTCTTGACACCCCCATCTCTCCTACCAGCCTGTTCGGTCCAGCAGTGGAAGGTTTAGACCGCCCCTCCAGCTGCCCAGCCAGCTCCCCAGGCAGAACCCCACCACCGCTCCCGCTCGGCCAGACGCTACTCTTTCCCTAAGCGCCAGGGACCCCGACCCAAGGTCGTGTTGGCCCAGGCGCCTCCAGCGTCTTCCTGATCGAAGGGACAGGAAGAGGAAGGGGCCAAGTCTCGCTGGAGCTGGACCAGCCCCCAAGACGTCTCTCCTAAGCCTCCAAACACCCCATTCTGTTCCAGGTGCAGAAGGCTGCATGTTTGTAAAAAATATGGCTGTAACTCATGGGGCCCTTCTGTCAGCGCCGTTACAGCTTACCGCTGTGATAGCGAAAAAAAAAAAAAAACATTCTCAAAAAGAGAGCAAATTTCCTCTTCCAGAGTTTTTGAGCAGCAATCAACTGCTCGAACCAATACAACCCCTCGCCACACGGGCTGAGGCTTGGAAAGCCATCCCTGGAGTGTCGAAATGGGTTTTGGGCATAATAGAACGAGGTTACACACTCCAGTTCGCTCGAAGACCACCTCGCTTCACGGGGTGGTCTCCACCTCAGTTCACAGCAAAAACATAGATGTTTTGCGTACGGAGGTGAGGAATTTGTTGGCAAAAGGTGCCGTGGAAACGGTTCCCCCAACGCAGAGCGAATCAGGCTTCTACAGCCATTACTTCCTCGTTCCAAAGAAGGATGGCGGTCTAAGACCCATCCTCGACCTCAGACGTCTGAATCGCGCCCTCGTGAGACGGCCATTCAGAATGCTTACGCTAAAACAGATCCTCTCGCAAATACGCACAGAGGACTGGTTTTGAATACGCACAGAGGACTGGTTTTGCTCACTGGATCTGAAAGATGTATACTTCCACATCCAGATTGCCCCCCACCACAGGCAATTCTTGAGATTCGCTTTCGATGGAGTAGCTTATCAATATACAGTCCTTCCATTCAGACTTTCTTTAGCTCCCCGCACATTTACGAAGTGCATGGACGCGGCGCTTTCCCCTCTGAGGCGGACGGGAATCCGCGTCTTGAACTACCTCGACGACTGGCTCATCCTAGCCCAGTCAGAGAACGAGCTTATACAACACAGATCCGTGATCCTCAGCCACTTGGAGTGCCTAGGACTCAGGGTCAATTTTGCCAAGAGCGCTCTGTCCCCCAGCCAACGTATTTCATTCCTGGGAGCAGTTTTCGACTCCATTCAAATGAAGGCAGCAGTTGCGCTGCAACGAGCCCAGGCTATCCGGAAACTCGGGGCCTCCTTCAAAATCGGAGCCCTTCGCCCTCTCAAAGCTTTCCAGAAGATGCTGGGCCTTATGGCCTCGACATCCCCGGTACTCCAGCTGGGCCTACTTCAAATGCGCCCTCTGCAGTACTGGTTGAAACCAAAAGTTCCTCCTCAGGCCTGGCATCTAGGACGCCTACGCATCAAGGTAGATCAGGCCTGTATCACAGCTCTGACTCCTTGGTAGAACCTTCATTGGATGGAACAGGGCATTCCCCTGGACATGGTGTGCAGAAGGAAGATGGTCTCGACAGATGCGTCCAACTCAGGTTGGGGAGCACTGTGCGACGGCCAGCCTGCATTCGGCCAATGGTCGAAAGCAGAAAAACGCCTTCACATCAACTGCCTAGAAATGTTAGCAGTGTGTTTAGGCCTTCACACACTTCTGCCGGTCTTAAAAGGACACCACGTCTTAGTCCGCTCGGACAGCATGACAGTGGTGTCTTACATAAATCACCAGGGAGGTCTTTCGTCGAGACGCCTTTTCACATTAGTGAAACGTCTCCTACGAAGGGCTCAACTCAACTTCCGCTTGTTGAGAGCAACACATGTGCCTGGCAGGCTGAATCAGGGAGTGGACATGCTGTCTCGGAGCAACGTCTCCTCAGACGAATGGATGCTTCATCCCCAGACGATTCAGGAAATATGGGCGGTCTTTGGCAGGGTGCAGGTAGACCTTTTCGCCTCAAAAGACAATTCTCACTGCCCAATTTATTTTTCAAAGGAGCAGGATGTATTGGCCCACGACTTGCCCAATCTCCACTTGTATGCGTTTCCCCCGACTGCCTTGATACCACAAGTAGTCAGGCGGGTCAGGGAACAGAAATTTAAAGTCCTGTTGGTGGCGCCATTCTGGCAAAACCAGCATTTGTTCTCAGATCTCCATTGGCTGCTGTCGTCAGCACCGTGGCCCATTCCGTTGAGACAAGATCTTTTAACACAGGTGAACAGAACACTTTGGCATCCCCAACCGGAACTGTGGGCGCTGCTTGTATGGTCTCTCGACGGGAGCCTACAAGTCTCCTCGAGACCGTTTTGAATACTATTTCTGAGGCCAGAGCTCCCCCTACGAGGCGACTCTATGGTCTTAAGTGGTCTGTCTTTTCCGCCTGGTGTTCCACCCGCGGTGCAGACCCAAGTTTGTTTGACATATCAGTGATTTTGTCCTTTCTTCAGGAGCTGTTGGATAAGGGACATTCTCCCTCCACGCTCAAGGTCTATATGGCGGCCATAGTGGCATTTCATAACCTTATGGACGGTCAATCTGTGGGAAAGAACGATCTGATCATTTGTTTTCTGAATGGGTCGAGAAGGCTTAAACCCCCTCGCCCCATCACAGTCCCTACTTGGGACCTACCCACCTACCCTAGAGCATTGAGGTGTTATTTGGAGCGTTCGGCTTCTTTTAGGCAGTCAGAACAGCTGTTTGTGTTTCGGTGGCCACACCAAAGGGTTTTCGGTCACGAAACAGAGGCTATCCAAATGGATAGTGGAAGCCATCATGCTGGCTTACTCTTCCTTGGGCCTACCATGTCCCATGGGGGTAAGAGCCCATTCGACTAGAGGCATCGCCTCGTCCTGGGCCTGGTCCAGCGGATTTTATAATCTGGACATCCCCGTCTTGCAGACTAGGGTCTTTTCTGCATAGGGGGTTCTGTCACCAGTACTGTTATTATGCTGTGCACTTGGCCTCTGGGAGCTCCCAAGTGTACCGTTTCCCTGGAACAGATGTTCATTAGGTCATCCTGATTGAGCAAATTGGCCCGTACTAGCCCATTCTGTGCTAGGGCCATGTAGTCGTTCCTCTACCATAGCAACGGCGGGATTGTACTGGTTCCCCATAGCGTCTTACGACGCAGTACGAGTAAAGTATCGAAAGGGAACGTACTCGGTTACTTTCGTAACCTCGGTTCCCTGAGATAGGGGAACGAGTATTGCGTTGCTAGCCGTGCTATGTAGCTGCACGACTCAGTCGTCGCTTCAGTCGAAGAACCTGAGATCCTATGGCGAAATGCACGCTTATATAGCCGATTACTCCACCCCTTTTGGCGCGAATCATCGGCATAGGTTCGCGCCCAATTTGCTTTTTACACACTGCACGAACCAATGGCCGTGCAGTTACACTGCGTTATTGAAATGGTTCAGTCTCAGGAGAAAAAGGAACTTTTCCCCATAGCGTCTTATGACACAGTACTCGTTCCCGTATCTCAGGGAACCGAGGTTGCGAAAGTAACCGAGTACGTTTTATAAAAACTTACATCGAAAAGCATATTCCTCTACCGCTCGCTTCGTCCACCATTATTTGAAAATTCTGGAAGTGTTCTGCCGAAAGGAATTATGGGATAGGTAGGATGGGAAAGGATCCACCAGACCCATCCTTCCAATTCGGGGAAAAGGAGGATGTATTTGTTGGCCGCATTTGAAAGATCCTATGAATTTGGACAGCCCTTCGTCGCGGTGCTGTGACGTAGCATCCTTCAAATGAGTCCTCCGAAGGATGTAGACCCTGAATTTAGACACAACCAATGTAGGATCTCAGCGCGAATCAGACAATTCAGGCGATTCGATTGGAAGTTTTGAAACACTTCTACAGACCCAAATTCCACAAGACGCCCAGCATGACACGACTCCTGTCGTAAAGTTTGTCCTTTGACACCCTTGAAGCTTGAAGCAAACCTAACCAACTACGAACTTGCAACATTAACACAAAAGGACACTTGTTCATAATCCCAAGGAAGGAAATTTGGGGCAAGTAACCAAGATTAATGGTCAAAGAGATGCTCATCTGAACATCTCTTGCTAGTACTAGTAGAGATTGTGCTTGGTGGGCTCCCCCATCCAGGACACAGAGATTCCTTCCCTAAACTTTTGACCTTCCTGCTTAGTGAACGTTAGCGATTTTCATTCGATTTTTGGCGTGGCTTGTCAGTGATTTACGGCGGGGTGTTTGAATTGCCGCTCCAGCTGAACGCACGTGATGGAGATTTACTACTAATCAAAGTACCGGCTTCATTGTCTAGACGCGCCTCACAACATCGTTCGATTAATCGTTGCAGCCCTACTACCAACTTATTAAAATTAATCTGTCAGTTGATAGTCTACAGTCATGTCAACATATAATCAACAGCATATTATATCATCCTTACTTAAGAGCCTCAAATGCATCAAATGAATAATTATTTAACCATCTAATTTTTACCAAAATCACTAGTTCGTTATCTGTTGATAGTTAACTAAACATTAGTTGTGCATCTGTTGTGTGTCAACTAATCTAAAGTTTACATTCAGCAGACTATTAGTAGGCATTCTCAACTAAGCATTTGTAGATATATTTTAGGACTATCCAATTAAAGTGAAAAACAGTTGATAACAGTAGAAAGTCTATAAGCTATCAACAGAACACATACAAGCATGCATTAATTGTATGCAATATATTTGCAGTTTAAAATGAAAGTCAATACCAGACAATGGAAATACAATAGAACAAACACTACAGGCAGGATATTGGAGAAAGTTGTTTTATTAACAATATATTTACACAAACCCACTGTTTGCTAGTGTATCCGATCTGAACAGTCTGATTATGTGTGGCAAGTTTGACATCAATTAACAAATATTTATATATAAAACATATATAAAACAAACAAACAGAAGTTACTTTACTCCTGAGGTGACATGGTGCTGTTTGTTTGTTTTATATAACTTACCCATTTAATAGCGAATATAAAAGGATATCAAAGGTAACTGACCAAAATATGCAGGAAAATTCTCATTTTGATAATAAAACATAAACATATTTTTATAGTCGCTAGTCACACTCCTACCTCGAAACCTAACGTTAACCATATCTCTCTGTACAGTAATAAAAAAACCATGAAACGTGCAATCGCAATAATTTATTCATAAACAAAAATGTCAACAGCTGTACCAAAAAGTAATCCAAACGACTATGTGTTTGCAGCCGCAGTAGTCTCTGACGGAATACAGTAGGTTTATTTGAGGTGCAGAGCAGGATTTAAGTTGTTGATGGCAGAAAATATGATCCTCTCCGTCTACGCGCCCGCGCATCTTTCAAACACATCTCACCAGAAACACGGCATGTCGTAATCTGTGGCGAATGCTGGCAAGAGCCAATGAGCGTTCGGTTTTCCTGCCGTAAAACCTGTAGTTTCCTAGTGCGTCTGTTTTGAAATTGTAAAATGCATTTGAGCGCGGTTTTATGGCTGTTGCTGCTGGACTGGCAGCTCGCTGCTTTGGATGGAAATGAAGATCGTCAGATAAAGGCTTGAATTTGAGTCTGGTCCTTGCAATCGCATGAATTCTGAAAATCTGGATTACAGCGCCCAAATCAAATCGTTTAATTTTGTAATTAAGATGCGTGTTCGTTGTATTTTGGTTCTAGTGTTACAGCATGTCAGAGAAAACGCCTGTGTCCCACGACTCCCACCACTGCAAACAAAGTTAATTAATATTACATGAATGGTTAAACGATTGCAGAAATGTCATTTATTTTAATGGTTTAAAGTGTAGTCTTGTTGAACATTTTGTAGACCTGTTCTTGGAAACGAGCTGGTAACCGAAATCACAGAACAGAATGTAAGTTAATGTTATAATTTCATACTAAGTAAAATATTAAATTATTTAATAATGCAGTTGGATACACAAGGCAATTTGTATGACAACTAAAAACGGAAATAATAATTAAATTAGTGCTGCGATTTCAGTACCCACAAGGATTTGTTTTTAGGTGTCGTCAATATGTTAGTATTATACGTTAAAATGCTAAAAAATACGTATGTATTTGTATGTTTAGATGCTGTAAATACGTCAGTATTGTACGTTTTAGTGTCTGGAAAAACGTAAGTAAATGTACATTTTGTAGAACCACATTTTACGTAAATTAAATACGAATTATCATGAGATTACGTTGGTTTTACATATAAATATTTGTTAATTGATGTCAAACACATAATCAGACTGTTCAGATCGGATACACTAGCAAACAGTGGGTTTGTGTAAATATATTGTTAATAAAACAACTTTCTCCAATATCCTGCCTGTAGTGTTTGTTCTATTGTATTTTCATTGTCTGGTATTGACTTTCATTTTAAACTGCAAATATATTGCATACAATTAATGCATGCTTGTATGTTCTGTTGATAGCTTATAGACTTTCTACTGTTATCAACTGTTTTTCACTTTAATTGGATAGTCCTAAAATATATCTACAAATGCTTAGTTGAGAATGCTTACTAATAGTCTGCTGAATGTAAACTTTAGATTAGTTGACACACAACAGAAGCACAACTAATGTTTAGTTAACTATCAACAGATAACGAACTAGTGATTTTGATACAAATGAGATGGTTAAGTAATTATTCATTTGATGTATTTGAGGCTCTTAAGTAAAGATGATATAATATGCTGTTGATCATATGTTGACATGACTGTAGACTATCAACTGACAGATTAATTTTAATAAATTGGTAAACAATTTAGAGGATGGTAACAATCTACAAAAAGTTAGCTGACTATTAGTTAATAACATGTTGAAAAAGACATACTGACAGTCAACATGCACTTTTTGTAAAATCTATAGATTAGAAATTAAAAAGCATCTTATAATCTACAGGCAGTTAGTTGAATGTATGTTGCTTGTCTGTTGAAACAATGTTGTTGAATGTCAACTGATGCACTGTTGACATGCAACTAAATGAATACTGGTAACTAGTAGAGTGTCAACAGATGGACCATCGAAATAAAGTGTTACCAAAATTTTACTAAATATCAAAAATAAATATCATATTTCATTAAATAAAGTAAAAATAAATAAATAAACTGACCTTTACTAACTGTAATTAATCTTAGCAAAACACATCTTTCCTTCCAATCACTCTCTTAAATACTTTATTTTGTTTTCCCTTTTCCCTGATCAGGGCTTGACATGTGTTCCCTGTCAATGTATTAGGCCATCATTTTGACCAAAACCTGTTTATCATCTGTATGCAGATAATAACTTACTTGGTCTGAAACCTGCAGACACACAACCTACTACATGCGCACAATGGCATTAGTTTACAGTTTAAAGCAGTTTCTATGGCAGCATTCAGCCAAAATTTAGCAGTTATAGCTATCACAGCCACATCAAAACGTTCGCTAGATAGTTAAAGACTATACTACGCATACTTTAACCAATAATTCATGAGATAGTAAGAGAACTGACAAGGTTAATAAAAAACTTAATATCCTTGCTTGGGAGTGCAGTCTTCCGTTTGGTCAATTCAGTATACATTTGGAAAGGGTAATTTGACATTCCTTGTAATCATGTGAGCTTCTCAATCTCACCAGTAACAAAATAACAGGACAAATTTGATGTTACTTAAATTTTCTTGCTTCCAATGTTGTCTTCAGGTTTGTTTGCTGAAGGCCGCACAAGTCGTGACTGGTGCAAAGCGATATAACACTCGCACACATGGAAAAAAGGGAAAGTGTTCTCCTCCAGAACACATAATTTAGTAGAGAATTAATAGAAATTATATTAAGAACATGTGAGAATGACCAAGGCTGTATCCGAAATCGCCCCCTATAGCCTATTCACGATTCCCTACATTAGTCCACTCATACAGTTCACTTGAAGGAGTGAATGAAAACGAGTGAGTGAATTCGGACACTAAATGCATCGAAAGGACTGCCGCTTTTGCATGGTTTGCTTGCTGTGTAATAATAATTTGAAACGGGCAGTTCCAGTAGTAAGATTAAATGATTTATCTTGAACTCTGTCACGGAAATTATGTATGAACCCTAGATAAACAATGTAATAATCAATTTACAACGAACTTGTACCTGTGTTGTATGCTGTATTACATTGTGGACAGGCGCGTTGTAAAATGAACGGATGGATGATTCAGCTGTGTGCGCCATCTTCTGGTGAGACATGGGAATTTCATCAGCACGCCACTTTCACAGTGCATTATGGGTTATCTCTAGACGTTGAGTCTATATCGGTTGTACACTCGTTTTTGCAATGCATTGTGGGATTGAATGAGTGCACTCGAGAACGTCCACTATGGTTTTGAACGCCACTTGAAAATGGCTGTCCCCTCAAAAAGTGCCCTATTTGAGGGTATAGGGGGCAATTTCGGATACAGCCCATCTGTTCTCTGATGCGATGATAACAAGAGCACATCCTCATCTCTAAAGGAATACTTTTCTTCTGTGTTTGTTTACACTGGTTTTTGAAACGGCTCCACCCCTCTCGTCCTTTTGTGCAACAGCAACTGCTCCGGGCATGTGATGTAATGCTCAAATCTTATTGGACGGCCGTGTTTTCGCTTTGCGAAACTGATAATATTCATTGGACTGGTTGTTAAAAAACATTAGCTTTTTCGGTGCGCAAATGTTCGCGGATTATGTGGAAGCATTCATAGGAATCTGTTGTTTTATTCCAGCGTGCAATATTCGTTTCACTTTTTCGCGTTCAGTGTGGAAAAGCCTTATTCTACACTAGTAAACTGCATTATTACTACAGTTTACTATAGTAAAAACGTAATTTTACTACAGATACAAACTCACTATAGTTAATACGGTAACACTTTCTATGAAGCCTGTATTTATAATACATTATAACTGTTATTAGTCTGGTTCTGATTCTTCTCTCAGGCTTTTCCTTTCCTTTTCCCCCCTCTGCTGGTCACTACCTCTCTCTTTCCCTTCTTCCCTCTTCAGCTGTTTCTCATTTGATGTTATCTCGCTGATTCGTTTCACCTGTTCCTTCTTCTAGCCCATTTGCTATTTAATGTCCTCTGTTTCCTTGCCATTTGCCGGATTATTTCGTTAGAGTCAGATGCTGGTGGCTATCCACAGACCCTGCTTAATCTATCGTGTCTTGTCGTGTCCCAGTCCTGTCAAATTGTCTGGATCAGGTCAGCTATATCTTTCCACTGTCTATTAATCTGCTCTCCTACACTCTGTCCAGCCCTCCTGCTGTCTACGAATGCCCGGAGCCGGGTTCTATGCTTTGCTGCCGCTCTGTACGTGGAGACGAGAGTTCTGGGGTCTACTGGCCGGTTTCCCTGATTTCTACAGCTCCCCAGTCACGAACGAGAGTTACGAGAGTGCTGCTGGAACGCTGAAGGGGTGCTTCTTCTGAGTTTATCCTGTTTTTTCCTTTCAAAAGACTAATCTGCATAACCTGCAAGCTACCTGTGTTCCTGTTTGAAGAGACTATTTATTTTAACTGCATAACCTGCAGGCTACCTGTGTTCCTGTTTGATGAGACTATTTTCGCTCACTCAATAAACTCTCAATCTCTTTCTCGCAATTGGATCCAGATCTCTTCCTTACTACAGAATAATCCGGCCAACTGATGGATCCAGCGAACGAGAGAACCATTCACACAGCAGTCGAACTTCAAGGAGCTATGTTAGGAAGACACGATGAGGAACTTACCGCTACGCGTCGCGTGGTCGAGACGCTGACTGCTCAGCTTTCTGAATTATCTACTCAAGTCCAGTTGCTCAGGAGCGATCCTCCTCCTCCAACCAGTCACCTATGCCCGTGAGCGAGCCCGGGTAGCCTATGTCATCTCGCTTCTTACTGGGCGAGCCCGCGACTGGGGAGCTGCTGCGTGGGAGGCAGAGGCTGAATTTACAGAGCGCTTCGACACCTTCAAGAGAGAGATGTTGCGGGTTTTCGACCGTTCGGCCCATGGTGAAGAGGCTTCCCGCTTGCTTTCATCCCTCCGCCAGGGAAGGCGATCCGTGGTGGACTACTCCATAGAGTTCCGTACTCTCTCGACCACCAGTGGTTGGAACGGGACAGCCCTGGCGGCTCGCTTTCTGGAGGGACTCAGTGCTCATATCAAAGATGAAGTCATTGCCCGCGAGCTGCCTAAAGATCTCGACCCACTCATTGATCTCGCTATCCGGGTGGAGAAGCGGTTTGATCTTCGCCGTCGCGCCAGGGGCGCTGACTCTTCCTCATCTTCGACGGCAGCGTCAAATCTTCCCATTTCCATTCCTGATCCTGAGCCTATGCAGCTCGGCGGTTTGCGCATCTCCGCGAGGGAGAGAGAACGACGCCTTGTTAATCGCCTCTGCATGTACTGCAGAGCTGCCAACCACTTTGTTTTGAGCTGCCCCGTAAAAGCCAACGCTTGACAGTAGAAGAGGGGGTACTGGCGAGCGCGACTTCTTTATTCTCCTCATCCACGTCCTGCACTACCATTCCTATTACCTTGAGCTGGGCCGGTACCACTGTTTCATGGAATGCTTTAATTGACTCTGGAGCTGAGGAGAATTTCCTCGACGAAGCTTGGGCTCGAGGACAAGGTATTCCTTTGAGGAGCCGTAAACAGACCACACCCCTTTTTGCTTTAGATGGTAGCCCCCTGTCCAGTATCGATCTTCAGTCAGTTCCTTTAGCTCTAACTGTTTCTGGAAACCATCATGAGACCCTTCCTTTTTTAGTTTTTCGTTCTCCCTATTCCCCGGTAGTGTTAGGTCACCCCTGGTTAGTCAGACACAATCCCCACTTCAATTGGTCCAGTAATAGTATTCTTTCATGGAGTGTGTCTTGTCATGCCAATTGTCTGTCCTCCGCTAATCCTTCTCTTTCCCCTGTTTCGGTTTTTCAGGAGGAGCCGGCCGATCTGACTGGGGTTCCGGAGGAGTATCACGATCTGAGGGCGGTCTTTAGTCGGTCCCGGGCCACTTCTCTTCCTCCTCACCGTCCCTATGATTGCAGTATTGATCTTTTACCCGGTACTTCACCACCTCACGGTCGATTGTATTCTCTAACGGGTCTTGAACGCGCTTGAAAGTTATCTGTCTGATTCGTTAGCCGCCGGTACTATTGTCGCGTCGTCTTCGCCTGCAGGCGCAGGGTTTTTCTTTGTGAAAAAGAAAGACGGCTCTCTTCGACCCTGTATCGATTACCGGGGGCTTAACGAAATTACAGTTAAGAACCGTTACCCCTTGCCGCTTATGGCATCCGCATTCAAGCTTTTACAGGGGGCGAGGGTCTACACTAAATTAGACTTGCGTAACGCGTATCATTTGATCCGCATTAAGGAAGGGGACGAATGGAAGACCGCTTTCAATACCCCGCTCTGGCACTTTGAATATCGGGTTCTTCCGTTCGGCCTTGTCAACGCGCCAGCTGTCTTTCAGGCATTAATCAACGATGTTTTGAGAGACATGCTAAATGTCTTCGTCTTCGTTAATTTAGACGATATTTTGATTTTCTCGCCATCTCTCCAGGTTCATGTCCAGCATGTTCGCCGTGTCCTCCAGCGCCTCCTGGAGAACCGTCTGTTTGTTAAAGCAGAGAAATGCACGTTTCATGCCCACTCCATCTCCTTTTTAGGTTCTGTTATCTCGGCGGAGAGGGTAAGCATGGACCTCGTAAAGGTACAGGCCGTTACCGAGTGGCCCATTCCCAAGTCTCGAGTCGCGTTACAACGTTTTCTTGGATTTGCGAATTTCTATCGGCGCTTTATACGCAATTTCAGTCAAGTAGCCGCACCTCTAACTGCTCTCACTTCGGTCAAGTCGAGTTTTAAATGGTCTGATCCGGCTCAGAGGGCTTTCGATCGTTTAAAACATTTGTTTACTACCGCGCCTATTCTCGTAACCCCAGATGTATCCAGACAGTTCATTGTCGAGGTTGATGCGTCTGAGGTGGGCGTTGAGGGCGTTCTTTCCCAGCGCGCAGTCTCAGATAACAAGGTTCATCCGTGCGCGTATTTTTTTTCACACCGCCTCTCGTCTGCGGAGCGTAATTATGATGTGGGAGATCGTGAACTCCTCGCCATCCGTTTGGCTTTGGGCCAGTGGAGACAATGGTTAGAGGGCTCTACCGTTCCGTTTGTAGTCTGGACGGATCATAGAAATCTGGAGTATATTCGTTCTGCCAAGAGACTTAATGCGCGTCAGGCTCGCTGGTCATTGTTTTTCGCTCGCTTCGATTTTACGATCTCTTATCGCCTGGCTCAAAAAACCTCAAACCAGACGCCTTGTCTCGTCTTTTCGACTCCACTGACGCTTTCTCCACACCCCGGGAGATAATCCCTCCGGGGCGTGTAGTCGGCACCGTCGTCTGGGGTATTGAGAGGCTCGTTAAGCGCGCTCTGTCTCATTCGATCGCTCCGCGTAACGTTCCTAAGAACCTCCTGTTTGTCCCGGTTTCCACTCACTCGGCAGTTTTTCAGTGGTCCCACTCTTCCAAGTTATCTGCCCATCCCGGCGTTAGGGGCACGGTAGCATCTGTCCGTCAACGATTTTGGTGGCCCACTTTGGAACGCGATGTACGTCGCTTCTTTGCCTCTTGTGTCGTCTGCGCTCAGACTAAGTCTGGTCATTCACCGCCGGCCGGTCTCCTAAGACCACTTCCCATTCCGTCACGTCCTTGGTCCCACATTGGTCTTGACTTTATTACCGGCCTCCCCTCCTCGGCTGGTAATACTGTAATTCTAACCGTTGTAGACCGTTTGTCCAAGTCCGCTCACTTTATACCGCTTCCTAAACTCCCCTCTGCCAAGGAGACAGCTCAATTTGTCAAGGATTGGTCAGGTTCTGCACCCACAATCACACCCAGATCACCTTCACCTGAATACTGATTCACGTCCACCTGCACTCAATCTCCTCATCACTACAAAAGCCACTCTCCACACACCACTCATTGTCCGGGCTCGTTCTAGCGAAAGCGGACTGCTAGTGTCTCTCTACGAGTCTCACTATCTGAAATACTTACCTTATTGTACTTACCTGATCTCTGTCTCGTTCCAGTCCTCCCAGTTCCAGTCTTCTGTGTCTTCTCAGTCTCCAGTCGTCAGCTATCGTTCTTGGAATCCTCCAGTCTCGCCACCTGCAAAAGAAAGGACCTGTTATTCACTCCACGTCTTCACCCGGCTCCGAATTCTTCAGTACAAGTCATACTCACCATCACGAGAACTCCATTCACCTCAGGCACTGCTGCTCTTTACAAAATAAACATCACTTGTATTATACTTACCTTGTTGTCCCATCTGCTTCATAACAAGAAGCCCGGACCATAACCGTAAGCAGCATGAGTGCCCAGGATCCGTTCCAAGAACTAGTGGATTCTCTACAGAAGGTTTTACTGTCATCTCTATCTGTCACCCCTTCCGCACCGCCGGCACCCACACCTCCATGCACTTCTTCGGATCCACTACCATCCAGTCCCATGGCCCGACCAGCGCCCTACGCTGGCGGGGCGGAGGAGTGCAATGGATTTCTACTGCAATGTTCTCTAGTCTTTTCTATGCAACCAGCGCTCTATCCTACAGACCAGTCTAAAATAGCGTTTATCACCTCTCTTCTCACAGGACCAGCTTTGAAGTGGGCCGAATCGATGTGGCAGCAAAGCGGGCCGACCACTCGTTCCATCCAGGCATTCATCGCTCACTTCAAGGAAGTGTTTAGCCGTACAGACGGGGAAGTATCAGCGGGTGAGCAGCTTTATCACTTGTCACAAGGATCGATGTCAACTCATGAGTATGCCTTACGTTTTCGAACCCTAGCTGCTGCCAGTGGATGGAACGAGCGGTCGTTGCTGACCACTTATCGTCTCGGGCTCGAACCCCGTCTTCGCCTCCAACTAGCTGTGGGTCTAGAGCGTTTCATACAACAATCCATCAGATGTTCTGACCGTATGCAATCATACCAGACTCTCTCCGATGTCTCTTCTAATGCACTCCTCCGCCCAGTGGAGACCGCCAGCCCTCCAGAACCAGAACCTATGATACTTGAATCTGGTAGACTGTCAGCCGCTGAGCGACAGAGAAGGCTGACCCGGGGTTTGTGTCTCTATTGTGGAGCCAGTGGGCATGTACGGATGAAATGCCCCCTTCGTCCTGTTCCTACCGCGGTGAGTGTTATCCAGTCCGAAGTTGAAAAGATGTATCCTCTGTCTACATGTGTTCAGTTAACCACTTCCACGTCTTCTGTCATAGCCCACGCTCTCATCGACTCCGGGTCAGCGGGAAACTTCATCTCGGGGAACCTCTGTCGCCAGCTGCAGCTCCGAACCGAAGCTTCGTCGAGCGTCTACCAGATTCAGCCCATAACACGTTCCATCACTGCACGACCCCGTATCCATCGTAAATGCCAACTCATCCACCTACAGATTGGAGCTCTTCACCAAGAGGAAATTCAACTTCTGGTTCTGGAGGGGGCCACCATGGACATCATCTTGGGGCGCCCGTGGCTGGTGAAGCACAATCCCATCATCTCTTGGGGCAACGGAGAGGTAATCCGGTGGGGCCACGACTGTTTTCCAGAGTGCTTTCCAGAAATTCCACGTCCTATTCCAAGACCCATTCCGGTCTGCGCCACGTCCATCGAGAGCCCCCTGAAGCAACGATCCACCAAGATTCCGAATATCTACTCCTCCTTCCAGGACGTCTTCTGCCCCAAGAGAGCTTCCCAGCTACCTCCCCATCGGCCATGGGACTGTGCCATAGACCTGATTCCAGATGCTCCTTTGCCCAGAGGAAGGATCTACCTGTTGTCACTTCCGGAGACAAAGGCCATGGAGGAGTATATCCACGAGGCTCTTCAACAAGGATACATTCGTCCCTCCACTTCTCCCGCTGCATCCAGCTTCATTTTTGTAGGGAAAAAGGATGGAGGGCTGCGGCCGTGCATAGACTACCGCATTCTGAATCAAGGTACTGTCAAGTTCAAGTATCCCCTTCCTCTCGTCCCTGCGGCCCTCGAGCAACTCCGGTCAGCCACCATCTTCACTAAACTGGACCTCCGCAGCGCTTACAATCTGGTGAGAATACGGAAGGGGGATGAGTGGAAGACTGCCTTCGTGACCCCTACAGGCCACTATGAGTACTGCGTCATGCCCTATTGCCTGGTCAACGCCCCTTCCGTATTTCAAAACTTCATACATGAAGTCCTCCGGGAGTTTCTCCATCGGTCAGTAATTGTCTATATTGATGATATCCTCATCTACTCCCGGAGTGAGACTGAACATAGCCACCACGTTGCGGAGGTCCTCCAGAAACTCAGGGAACACCAACTCTTCCTGAAAGCAGAAAAATGCTCATTCCACCTTCCATCCGTTCAATTCCTGGGCTACGTCATCGACCGTGAGGGCATTCGTATGGACGAGAGGAAGGTGTCATCTGTCACGTCCTGGCCGAAACCCTCTTCTGTCAAGGAGCTCCAGAGGTTTCTCGGCTTTGCTAATTTCTACCGCCGCTTCATTCAAGGTTACAGTATCATCGCAACTCCATTAACCAACCTGCTCAAAGGAAAACCGACTAAACTTACCTGGAACCCCGAAGCCGCCGCAGCCTTCCAATCCCTCAAGGACGCCTTCACGCAGACTCCCATTCTACGCCATCCGGACCCCGAACTCCCTTTCGTGGTAGAGGTGGATGCATCGACCTCAGGAGTCGGAGCAATTCTCTCCCAGCATCACGGAACCCCAAGTTTACTCCATCCATGTGCCTACTTCTCCCGGAAGTTCAGCCCGGCGGAGAAGAACTATGACATCGGTAACCGGGAACTTCTCGCCATTAAGCTCGCCCTGGAGGAGTGGCGTCACTGGTTGGAGGGAGCCAATCACCCTTTCCAGGTACTCACAGATCATAAAAATCTCCAATACCTCCGTGATGCCAAAAGACTGTGCCCACAGGTGGGCACTGTTCTTTTCCCGGTTCCATTTCACCATCTCTTATCGTCCCGGTCCTAAAAATATAAGAGCAGATGCACTGTCCAGAATCCACGACTCCACTGTTTCCTCTGAGTCTCCCAGCAATATCCTTCCACAAGACATATTCATCAACCCCATCGAATGGTCAGCTCCTCCTAGTGTCGCCACTCCTGAGCCTCGCCCTCCGCCGGGCTGCCCTCCTGATCGACGTTACATCCCTAGTACACAACGGGTAGATCTCATTCGCTCCATCCACACTTCCCTGGGCACTGGACATCCCGGGACCAGCAACACCCTCTCGTTGCTATCCGAACGCTTCTGGTGGCCTGGGATGGCAAGGGATGTGCAGCGATTCATCCAGGGTTGTAAGGAGTGTGCCATGTCCAAAAGTCCCAGACATTTACCCGCAGGCAAGCTCCATCCCTTGCCGATCCCGAACCGCCCCTGGTCACACCTGGGAGTGGATTTTATGACGGACTTGCCAGCATCGGATGAAAACACCTGCATCTTTGTTATAGTGGATCGATTCTCCAAATTCTGCAAGTTACTGCCCCTGAAAGGGTTACCCACTGCCTTTGAAACGGCCGAACTCCTGTTCAATCACGTCTTCCGTCAGTATGGCATACCTGAGGATATTGTATCGGACCGCGGTCCACAGTTTATTTCCCGGCTATGGAGATCCTTCTTCCGTCTCCTAGGTGTGACCGTCAGCCTCTCCTCTGGCTATCATCCGCAGTCCAATGGCCAGACGGAGAGGAAAATCCAGGAAGTGGGGCGGTTCCTCCGGACCTTCTGCCACAACCACCAGAACTCCTGGAACCAGTTCCTGGGGTGGGCAGAATTTGCCCAAAATTCACTGCGACAACCGTCCACCGGCCTCACACCATTCCAGTGCGTCCTCGGGTTCCAACCACCGCTATTTCCCTGGAATGGTGAACCATCTGAGGTCCCCGCAGTGGATTACTGGTTCCGGGAGAGCGAGAGGGTCTGGGACGAAGCACATCACCATCTACAGAGGGCAGTACGCAGACAGAAGGCCTTCGCTGATCGGAGGAGGGCTCCAGCTCCAGAATTCAGCCCAGGCGATCAAGTATGGCTGTCTACTCGGGATATCCGTCTGCGACTGCCCTCCAAGAAGTTAAGTCCCAGGTTTGTTGGTCCCTTCAACATCCTGGAACAGGTCAACCCCGTCACCTACAGGCTTCAACTCCCACCTGAGTACCGCATTCACCCCACCTTCCATGTCTCACTGTTAAAACCATTTCACCCACCTCTCACTCCCTCCACAGAACCTGACCACGAAGAGGAACCTCTTCCCCCCCTCATGCTGGAAGATGGAGCCGTCTATGCCGTCCGGGAGATTCTCCGGTCTCGTCGTCGTGGTGGTCTACTCGAGTACCTAGTAGACTGGGAGGGTTATGGACCAGAGGAGAGGTCATGGGTCCCAAAAGACGACATCCTAGATCCCACGCTCACTGAGGAGTTCCACGCTAGTCATCCTGAGTTCCCTGCACCCCGAGGACGAGGTAGACCACCACGGCGCAGGAGACTTCGGCCCTCAGGAGCGGGCCCTGGGGAGGGGGGTAGTGTCACGGATTGGTCAAGTTCTGCACCCACAATCACACCCAGATCACCTTCACCTGAATACTGATTCACGTCCACCTGCACTCAATCTCCTCATCACTACAAAAGCCACTCTCCACACACCACTCATTGTCCGGGCTCGTTCTAGCGAAAGCGGACTGCTAGTGTCTCTCTACGAGTCTCACTATCTGAAATACTTACCTTATTGTACTTACCTGATCTCTGTCTCGTTCCAGTCCTCCCAGTTCCAGTCTTCTGTGTCTTCTCAGTCTCCAGTCGTCAGTGGTGTGTGGCCGTAAACTGACTTCCGCGTCAGCGGAGGGTGGCGGATTCACGAACTCTCAGTATCCCTCCGGCTATCGTTCTTGGAATCCTCCAGTCTCGCCACCTGCAAAAGAAAGGACCTGTTATTCACTCCACGTCTTCACCCGGCTCCGAATTCTTCAGTACAAGTCATACTCACCATCACGAGAACTCCATTCACCTCCGGCACTGCTGCTCTTTACAAAATAAACATCACTTGTATTATACTTACCTTGTTGTCCCATCTGCTTCATAACACAATTACTAGTAACTCACATTTTCAAGAATCACGGGCTTCCCTCTGACGTCGTTTCTGACAGGGGACCTCAATTCGCGTCACAGTTCTGGAAGGAATTATGCCGTCTGATTGGTGCGTCTGTCAGCCTCTCGTCTGGTTTCCATCCTCAAACTAACGGGCAGGCTGAACGCACCAACCAGATAGTCGGTCGAGTTTTGCGCAGTCTGGCGTTTCGGAATCCCTCTTCATGGGCCGAGCAATTACCCTGGGCAGAATATGCTCACAATTCTCTCCCGTCCTCCGCTACAGGTCTGTCACCATTTCACTGTTGTCTGGGGTACCAACCTCCCCTTTTCTCCTCTCAAGAGACCGAGTCCAACGTTCCCTCCGTTCAGGCCTTTATTAAGCGCTGTAAACGTACTTGGAGAAGGGTAATTCGTTACTACCCAACTCTGCATCCTCACAGATACCATTTTCTGTAAGATGAAACATAATTGTGAGGATACTACCTTTTCTAGTATTTTTTTTTTTAATGAGAGTCTTAATAACAGCCAATTTGAATGTTTTGGGGACATATCCTAATGATAATGATGATTTAATAATATTTAGAAGAGGATTTTTGACTTCTCAAAGCATAGTATCTTAGATGGAATAGGGTCTAAAATACATTATGTGGGTTTAGATGGTTTAACAAGTTTATACAATTCTTCCTCTCCTATAGTAGAGAATGAGATGAATTGTTTCTCAGCAGATCTCTAGTGTACTATCTGATGTGATACTGTAGTGTAGGCTGCATAGTTACAATTTAATCTCTAATAGTATCGATCTTGGAAGTAAAGTAGTTCATAAAGTCATTACTGCTATGCTTTTGGGAAAAGTCAACACCTGTTGCTGCTTAATCTTTCGTTAATTTAGCCACTGTATTGAATAAATACCTAGGGTTATGTTTGTTTTCTTCTTAAATAGAAGTAATCCAATCTAGTAGTTTTTAATGCTTTTCTATACAGGTTGATAGGTTACATTCACGCCAAGCAGCAAGAAAAACCTCTAGTTTTGTTTTCCTCCAGCTGCACTCCATTTTCCATGTTTCTCTTAATCTTTCTTAAGCGCACTGGAGCAACCGTATCTAAAGTGCTAAAAAAAGAGAGTCTATTGTTTTAGTTACATCAAGTTTTTCTGAGCTATTGGATATGCTGAGGAATTCAGATAAGTCAGGAAGATTGCTTACAAAGCAGTCTTTTGTAGTAGAAGTGATGGTTCTACCGTACTTGTTGCAAGTATTTTACTTTACAGTTTTAGAAATGTGTATACACGAGACTACATAATGATCTGAAATGTCACCGCTTTGCTGCAGAATTTCAAGGCCATTAACAACAATTCCATGAGACAGTATTAAATCTAGAGAATGATTTTGACAATGAGTAGGTCCTGACACGTGTTGTCTAACCCCAATAGAGTTCAGAATGTCTATAAATATTGTTCCTAAAGCATCTTTTTCATAATCAACATGGATGTTAAAATTACACACTATTAAGACTTTATCTGCAGCTAACACTAACTTGGATAGAAAATCAGCAAATTCTTTAATAAAATCTGTATTGTGCCCAGGTGGCCTGTATACAGTAGCCAGTACAAACGTCACAGGGGATTTATCATTAACACTTGTTTCTCTGGATAATATTATATGAAGCACCATTACTTCAAACAAGTTGTATTTGAAGCCTGTTCTATGAGAAACACTGAAAATTCTGCTATAAATAGTAGAAACACCTCCCACTTTACCCTTTAGACGCGGCTCATGTTTATAACAGTAATATTGGGGGGTGGACTCATTTTAAATAATGTAATCATCTGGTTTTAGCCAGGTTTCTGTAAAACAGAGCATATCTAGGTTATAATCAGTGATCATATCATAAAAGTGTTACAAAAAGTGCTTTCGTAGAAAGGGACCTGATATTCAATAAGACAAGCTTTATCCGTGTATATATGTTTCTCTGTATTATATATAAATGTTTTATTTGTTGAACATCAATTAAATTGTTACTCTTAATTTGGTCTGGATGTTTTTTTGTATTTTCTAGCTCGGGGACCACAGTCTCTATAGTGTGATATCTAGGTGAAAGGGTCTCTATGTGCTGAGAATTACCTGATTTCTGTGACGTGAGATGGCTAGCAGACGGTCGGTTTAGACAGTCTGTCTGCTTCCTGACCTGGGCCCTAGTTAGTCAAGTGCAAACTCTAAGACTATGTGCCATATTGAGACTCATACGAATGGAATCCAGCGCTGAAGCGGTCTCATATGAAGCAGGCCGAGTGGCATGACAGCGGCCATATGCCCCAGGAGCCTCTGAAATATTTTGAGAGGGACGGCTGGCTTGTGTCTGAAAAACCTCAGACAATTCAGCACTGACTGTGCACTCTCATTGGTGAGGCGCGCTGTCATGTTGACCGAATCCAGCTCCAGGCCAAGAAAAGAGATCCTCTGCACAGGGGAGAGTTTGCTCTTCTCTTAGTTGGCTGAAGCACCAGGTCCCTGTGTTCGCGAGATCTCGCGAGTGAGCAATAAGGAGCCAGTCATCGAGATAGGATGCGGATGCCCTTTCACCAAAGAGGGGTCAGGGCACCCTCTGTGACCTTCGTGAAGGCGCAGGGAGACAGGGACAAGCTAAATGGGAGGACCTTGTACTGATAAGCCCGACCCTCAAAAGCAAACCGAAGAAACGGGCTGTGTCGAGGCAGAATTGAGACTAGAAAGTACGCGTCCTTCGGGTCGATGGCTGCAAACCAATCCTGGTGACGAATGCATGAAAGAATGTGCTTTGAGGTAAGCATCTTGAACGGTAGCTTGTGAAGGGACCGGTTCAGAACTTGAAGGTCCAGGATTGTGGCCACATGTGTAGCCAAAAGGACCCCCCAATGGAACTTTGAGTTGCCCACCTCACTGGCTGCGATAGCAGAAGTTCAAGAACAAGATGAGCATATAAAGGAATTGATGGCTAAAGTAGATATGAAAGATGAACCAAGTAATCGGATGAGATGGGAAATCCAGCAGGGCGTGTTATATCGAGTTATGCCATATGCTGGGGGTGGCAAAGTTGGTGGTGCCCAAGTCTCTTGTCCTCACTTTCATTGACTACTTTCATAATAGTCCTCTGGAGGCTCATCTTGGGAAGATAAAGACATTATTGAAAATATTAGAGGTGGCATGGTGGCCTGAAGTTCGGAAGGATGTGTGGAAACACGTTAAAGAATGTGTTGTATGTCAGCGATACAAACCTTTGAAGAAAACTCAGAGGTTTTGTATTGAATCAACAGTGACCTCATGAGACCATTGCCAAAAAATAAGAAGGGCAATATCTTCCTCCTGGTAGTGGTCAATTACTTTACGAAGTGGGTGGAACTTTTTCCGTTAAAAGACAGTAAAACACCATGCATCTGTCAAATCAAAATAAATAGTTTGAAATTCAAACTGCTTCAGCCAGGATAAAGAAACAAAAATAATAAAATAAAATAAATAAAGAGTTAATCCTCTTCCAGAAGGAGGTGCTGTTTCCCGCATTTTCCTGGTAACATTTGGACACAAAGTAGCAAAGTGGTCATGAATTACTTTATAAGGAATTAGTAAAAATTAAATGAAAATGACAGAAACTTTTCTGAATACAGTAAGTTTCCTTTTTAGACAGATTCATTAAAAAAAACAAAACAGCGCCACATGTTGACTGTGAAACGTGCAGTGCTCATGTTTATTTAACGAAGTCAAAGCCTTTTTGAAAATCTATTTGAAGCAGCCAGCACTGATATTATGGTGAGCATTTTCATGAACTGTGTATAACTTACCAATGGCAGAGTTTATCCGAACTTAAAAAGCAGAAATAACTTCCACACCACTGGATTAGTCTTTCCTCTCTTATCAACTATTTCGTCTGCCTTCTTACTTGTGGAAGCTTGTTCATCCACATCTGTATTTCGGTCAGGGGTACTCATTTTGTAGCTAAAACATTCTGCGACAGAGCTTAACCTACCAGAGTTGGGCTGCACGATACATCATTTCAGCATTGTCATCGCGATGTACGCATGCGCGATAGTGACATCGCGGCAGTCACGATGCTGGGCAAAATAAAAATAAAATGATGTGTGTCTGATTAAAAAATTTACTTTCTATATTTCTAAACTTTATATTCACGGATCTATATTTCTCTAATATAAAGTAATTAACTCATATTTAAGGGTTCTTTAAAAACTACAAAGCAAACATCGCTTCACCTACTTCATGCATGCAGTCTCTGCGTGCGCACATACTCTTTGGTGTGCATGACGAAATGAGCGCGGGACGGGAGAAATGGAAGATTTGGTCGCAAAAAGAAACGCAACGTCGGTCATTTGGAAGTATTCTGGATACAAAAACGATGATGCTGACCAAAAACAGGTGCTTTGTCAGGAGTGCCTGGCAGTTGTTGCCACAACTCGCGGAAACACTTCGAATTTGTTTGACCATTTAAGCACCACAAAGCACTGCATGACGAATGAAAAACCAGATCAGATTGCCGTCCAAAGCAAAAAACTATTTCGGATGCATTTGCCAGTGTGATGCTTTACGAGAAGGGCTCTAAGCGACAGAAAGATGTCACTGATGCTATTACATTTCACCTTGCGAAAGACATGGTACCAATAAACATGGTTGTTACGATTTTGATGATAATTCTAGGGTGTAGAAAGTAACATTTAGATAGTGATTTTTTTTGGTGAAATGTTGGTGGCAAGAAAACAAACCTAAATCGAAAAATATAATGCCAAATGAAATTTATTTATACAAAAGTAGAAATGATTTAAGCAAAAGAGGAAATGTAAAATATATACAATGGAGAAACAAGAAAAAGAAATAATATGCACAAGTCAAAATAGATTCAAACAAATCAATAAATAAACCCAAGGGAAAAGGGACATAAGTGGCGCCAAAGGAAAGAAAATAATATAACAAAACCCCAATCTAACTTAGCATTAACCTCTACCCTAACTATAAATAAAAAGGAAAAGAAAAGTCTTCAGCGTAAAAACGCCCTAAATAAACTATACTAACTAAGCAAAACAAAATCTACAGGTGTGGCGCTCACTCCTAACCTGGTGTGTTTAAACAGTCTGGTTACTACGTGTGGTACCGTGTACGTCACGTGACATCTTCCTATCCTCTTTTCCCAGGGAAAAACTAACGATCACCAGATAGTAGCACGAGTTACAAAATGCATATTTGCAACGATAGAATAATAACTGTAGACATACGAAGTATGACAAAAAAACAACAACAACCAGGTTAGAACAGAATCAAACAGAACAGAACACAAAGTAGGAGCGCAAGCAAGCTCGCGAACGCTCATTCCGGCGTCTCTTTAAACTAGAGCAGTTGTCCGTGATTGGCAGCGCGGGTGGCGACGTCACTCCGGTTAACAATGACAGGCACCTTCCTGGCCAATTGGAAACCAAGGGGAGTAACCTGAGAGATGACAGTGAGAGAAAACAAAAGAAAGAACGCAACACACCGGCAAACTCATAGGGCCGTAACACCCCGACCCTCAAGAACAAACCTGTTTGTGAAAAAAAAAAAAACAATAACACAGTTATACTCTAGAGAGAGCATCAGCCAAAACATTATCAGTACCCTTCTTATGTCGGATTTCCAGATTGTAATTTTGGACTAACAATGACCAACGCATTAAACGTTGATTTTGGTTGTACATCCGAGATAAAAAGACAAGTGGGTTGTGATCAGTGTAAACAATAACGGGAAGACTACTAGAGCCAACATAAACTTCAAAATGTTGCAAAGCAAACAACAAAGCAAGTGTTTCTTTTTCTATCGTTGAATAATTGAGTTGATGTTTATTGAACTTGCGGGAAAAATAACTAATGGGGTGGTCAATGCCGTTATCATCCTCTTGAAGGAGTACAGCACCGGTACCAACGGCACTTGCATCAATCTCAAGTTTAAAGTTCGAGGTGCATACAGGAGCTGCAAGAACTGGAGCATTACACATAAGTGTCTTCACACACTCAAAAGCACTCTGACAAGCTTCAGACCACACATAAGGCTTAGACGGGCTAAGCAACGACGTAAGAGGGTTAACAACAGAGGAGAAGTTTTTGCAAAAACTGCGATAATAACCCGCCATACCGAGGAATCTCCGCAACTCTCGACGAGTAGTGGGAACTGGAAACTCCAAAATAGCCGTGACCTTCGCCTCTACGGGACGGACTTGGCCCTGTCCAACCTCTTTCCCGAGGTACGTGACAGTTGCTTTGCCAAATTCGCATTTTGCCAAATTAAGTGTGAGAGAAGCATTCGAAAGACGTTCAAACACCATTCTTAACGAAGACAAATGTTCTTGCCAGCTCATAGTATAAATAACCAAATCATCGAGATACGCACTGCAATTTGGAATGTCAGACAACACTATATTTACAAGACGCTGAAATGTCGCAGGCGCGTTTCTCAAACCGAAAGCCATTGACGTATATTGCAGAAACGTGTCTGGCGTTACAAATGCTGAAATTTCAGAAGCTCGAGAAGTAAGTGGAACTTGCCAGTAACCTTTTAACATGTCTAATTTACTGACAAAACGAGCAGAACCTACATTATCGACACAGTCCTCCATACGCGGCAATGGATAGCTGTCAGGCACAGTGACTGCGTTCACTTTCCGGTAATCTGTGCAGAATCTGAACGTTCCGTCAGGTTTAGGAACAAGGAGACACGGGGAACTCCAGGGACTAGAACTAGGTGTTGCCAAACCATTTTCTAACAGGTAATTCACCTCTTGGCGCATTACAGATCTTTTAGCTGCGTTTAGGCGATAAGCATGCTGCTTTATAGGGCGAGCGTCACCCACATTTATATCATGCTGTAAAACGGTTGTCTGTTTAGGAACATCACTAAATAGACAGTTAAAATCAGATAGTAATTTAACAATATCCGATTTCTGCTCAATAGACAAATGCTTAAGGTACGGGCTTAGATTGTTTAATATTTCCGAATTTGCCAACCTTGCGCCCTGCTGAGGGGCGTTGCGAAGTACCACATCATCCCCGTCAGCGGCCAAAACCTGAAAAGACGGCTCCAGCTCCGCGGCTATGGCAACAGAAGAAACAGCAGGCTCTGTATTCTGTGACACGACTTTTCGCTTTGTCTTTTCTCTACTATAGTAAGGCTTTAACATATTTATGTGACACACACGAGTTTGACGTTTCCTGTCAGGGGTATGGATCACATAATCAGTTTCACTCACTTTCTTTTTTACAACATAAGGACCGAAGAATCTAGCAGAAAGGGATGAACCTGACACCGGTAAAAGTACAAGTACTTCATCACCAGGCGTGAAAGAACGCGCAACAGCCTTTTGATCATACTTGCGCTTCATACCTTGCTGAGCACTAGCTAGAGACTCTTTAGCTAGCGCACATGCAGAGTGTAAACGCTCACGAAATGTACTAACATAATCTAATATGTTAGTTTTTAGACTTGATTCAATAGACAGCATGTGTTCTTTTAAAACCTTTAGCGGTCCCCTCACCTGATGTCCGAATACCAACTCGGCCGGGCTGAAGCCGAGAGATTCTTGTACGGTTTCCCTCACAGCAAATAGAACTAAGGGAACTCCCTCATCCCAATCCCTAGCAGTGTCCAGACAGTACTTCCTAAGCATAGACTTGAGCGTTTGATGAAAACGTTCAAGAGACCCTTGGCTTTCTGGATGATATGGACTTGATACGCGGTGAGAAATCGCAAGTGATTGTAGTACCTGTTTAAAAAGTTTAGATAAAAAATTTGTCCCTTGATCACTTTGTACTATCCTAGGCAGACCGAACGTAGAAAAGAATTTTACCAGCGCCTTGGTGATGACGGGAGCGGTGATTTTTCTTAGTGGAATTGCTTCCGGAAATCTGGTGGCTACACACATTATTGTTAATAAAAATTGATTACCCGTTTTAGTTTTAGGCAATGGGCCCACGCAATCAACAATTATGTGCTCAAAAGGCTCCCCGACTACCGGTATGGGAAACAGTGGGGCAGGTGGAATCACCTGATTTGGCTTCCCAACTATTTGGCACGTATGACAAACGCGACAATATTTTACTACATCTTTTTTCAAACCTGGCCAAAAGAAGTGTCTTAAAATTCGGTTGTATGTTTTCGTAATTCCTAAATGACCAGCCAACTGGTGATCATGTGCAAGACATAAAACATGTTGACGATAAGGAGACGGAACAACAACTTGGTATACAACATTCCCCTCAAAATCTGTATCCGTCTTCGAACACCATTTCCTCATCAACAAATGATTGTCAACGAAATACGCACATTTCATGTCCTTAACACTGTCAGAAGAAACAGCAGAATTAAAGAGCGTAACAAGAGACGTGTCCTCCTTTTGCGCAGCGAGTATTCGCTCTCGTGACACAGGAATCTTTAACATATCTGCTTCAGATACAGGTACAATGGGACTCTCTAGATTCTCTACTGATTGCCTTTTTAAGGATACCACCGTATCCACTGCCTCCTCCTCAGCAAGGAGAGGAGAAAAGAACGAATCAGACAAATCTACCACGTCACCCGACTTACGCGACTGAGCGCGCGTAACAGCGCACGCAGGGAAAACATCAGGGTAAGTGCTAGACAAATCTGAGTGATAACAAACATCTGGTTTATCAACAACTTCTAAAACAGGCATTACTTTTCCCCCTGCCAGGTCATTACCAAGAATAAAATCAACGCCTTTCACCGGGAGTGACGGAAGCACAGCCACTCTTACAAACCCTTTACACAAGTCACTCTCAAGATGTATACGATGCAGCGGTGCTTTTATGCAGCCCATCTCAATGCCTTGTACGATTACACTTGAGCCACAGGAAGTGTCATCCGACAACCGTAACTTATCTGCAACAATAAAAGATTGCAAAGCACCAGTGTCCCTAAGCATGGTTATTTCTACCTGATCCTCATGATTTCCCGATAGGGAAATTAACCCTTTCAAGATAAAAGGTCGATAGCTAACATCCACAGTTTTATCAGTCGGTGCAGTAACAGCCGTTTTCAGAGTTTTCACGAACCCTACACTTTTAGTTTGTGATTTTCTTTTCAAAACCGGGCAGTCAACTACGATATGTCCCTGCTTATGACAATAAAAACATTCTCGTTCCTCACGAGCGTGAGATGGACTAGATTTGGAACGACCGGCCTGTGATTGAGGAGGGACAAACTGGGTTTTCTCCGAACGTGCAGGTGCAAAGACAGTTTTGTGGGTTAAAACAAACTCGTCCGCTAAAACAGCTGCATGCGACAACGAAGTCACCTTCTGTTCATTAAGGTAAACCACAACTCGCTCTGGCAAGCAATTTTTAAACTCCTCCAATAAAACAAGCTCTCGCAGCGAGTCAAAATCAGTCACTTTACTTGCTGTGCACCATTTGTCAAATAAAATTCCTTTCTCCCTCGCAAACTCGACGAATGTCTGGGTGGAATTTTTCTTATGCATTCTAAACCTCTGTCTATAAGCCTCTGGAACAAGCTCATACGCTCTGAGAATGGCAGATTTAACACACTCGTATTTCAAACTATCCTCTAATGACAAAGTAGAGCAGACCTCCTGTGCTTTGCCAAACAACTTGCATTGCAGAAGTAGTGACCAAACTTCTCTAGGCCATCGAAGAGAAGTAGCTATGCGCTCAAACGCACAAAAGTATGAATCTACTTCTGATTCTCGAAATTGAGGTACCAACGAAATGTGCTTACTCACATCAAAGGTGCTCTGGGATGAATCAGTCGGCGGGGAAGCACTAGCAACTTGCGTCGGGCTTGACGGTGCAGCCGGGCTGGAAGCAACCTTCATCGCTTCCAGATCGAGCTGTCGCAACTTTACTTGCGTATCAGCCTCAATCTCGAGTTTACGTACTTCCAAACGCAGATTAATTTCAGCCTGACGTGTTTGGGCTTTCTCTTGCGCCTCATATTGTAAACGGGCTAGGCGGACTTTCAGTCGCGCGTCCTCTCTGGAACCAGAGGAAAACGGTGAGAACGGTTCAAAGGGTGGCAAGCCGGCTTTCGCATCGGCCAACACCTCCGCGTCAGCATCAGCTCTACCACTCAAATGATCCTCCTCAGCCCCAAGGCTAAGATGCGCCCCAGCAACGTCACCCAGGCCTAAACTTCCGCCAGTCTCATCCCCAGCACTTGATAGAGGAAGAACATTTGTCTCACTCAAATTCTGCAAAAGCTTGCTTTTTACTTCTGCTTTGCGACTCTGTTTATTCACAATAATCTGATAGTGGTCAGCTATCAACAATAAGTCTTGCTTCCTACACAAATTAATCTGTTCTAAAGACGGATGGGCAATAAAGTGCTGCAAACTGAAAACATCCATAACGCAGAGCAAACAAATAAGCAACGCGATACCCCTCCGCATGAATATACTACCAACGCACTAAATAGCGTCCATTGCCACCAACACACACAAATTATCACAAAATCAGGGATTTAACAATCCCGGACGAGCCCCCATTTAATGTTACGATTTTGATGATAATTCTAGGGTGTAGAAAGTAACATTTAGATAGTGATTTTTTTTGGTGAAATGTTGGTGGCAAGAAAACAAACCTAAATCGAAAAATATAATGCCAAATGAAATTTATTTATACAAAAGTAGAAATGATTTAAGCAAAAGAGGAAATGTAAAATATATACAATGGAGAAACAAGAAAAAGAAATAATATGCACAAGTCAAAATAGATTCAAACAAATCAATAAATAAACCCAAGGGAAAAGGGACATAAGTGGCGCCAAAGGAAAGAAAATAATATAACAAAACCCCAATCTAACTTAGCATTAACCTCTACCCTAACTATAAATAAAAAGGAAAAGAAAAGTCTTCAGCGTAAAAACGCCCTAAATAAACTATACTAACTAAGCAAAACAAAATCTACAGGTGTGGCGCTCACTCCTAACCTGGTGTGTTTAAACAGTCTGGTTACTACGTGTGGTACCGTGTACGTCACGTGACATCTTCCTATCCTCTTTTCCCAGGGAAAAACTAACGATCACCAGATAGTAGCACGAGTTACAAAATGCATATTTGCAACGATAGAATAATAACTGTAGACATACGAAGTATGACAAAAAAACAACAACAACCAGGTTAGAACAGAATCAAACAGAACAGAACACAAAGTAGGAGCGCAAGCAAGCTCGCGAACGCTCATTCCGGCGTCTCTTTAAACTAGAGCAGTTGTCCGTGATTGGCAGCGCGGGTGGCGACGTCACTCCGGTTAACAATGACAGGCACCTTCCTGGCCAATTGGAAACCAAGGGGAGTAACCTGAGAGATGACAGTGAGAGAAAACAAAAGAAAGAACGCAACACACCGGCAAACTCATAGGGCCGTAACAATGGTCATCAAGCAGGGTTTTACAAACATGATCCACTCGCTTGACAAGTGTTATGTTATGCCGTCACACACTTATTTCTTTTTCAAATTGCCATCCCAGAGCTGTACAACAAATGCAAGGCACAAGTGGAATATTATTCAGCAACAACCGCTTCAATGAGTAAATTAATACATACAGAAGCACCAAATTGGTGTATTTGTATATTTATATTTACTTTATGCAACAGTTCTGAGAAAGAAGGCAATTTTTTTATAGCTATTGTTGTGGCAAACTGTTGGTTGCAGTAGCTCCGCCCCTTCTAACTAGAGTGCACTAGTTAGGGTGCACTAGAATTCACCAGTGAGAGAACACCAGGTGAAGTCAATTTATTAATTAGCAGGGCAGAACAGATTTCATGTAGAGTAGCAGTGGCTTGAACAAAAGAAAGATTCCTTTTTGCAGAGTTAAGCCCACTACAAAACAATGAAGCAGCAGCCGGTGAGCTTTATTTCTATTTTGTACTTTGGTTGTTTGGTGAATTGTATTGTATTTGAATATTATAGGGTTCTGTGTTAATTTGTAGTTTGGTTTGTGAATTAGTGGTGTTTATTTGAGAAGTGTATTCAGATTAAGAGTGAATGATTAAACTCATAATCATTAAAATCATTCAAGTAGTGCTTTGGTATAAATTGAATATAAATGGTTGTTTTCTACTTGCAAGCTTATTTTAAAGTAACTTAAAAATAACATTTAGTGTATAAGCTCTGCTTTGTATTTTGATTGTATTTATTCATGCTCTTACACTGTCTGTTTGTGTCTAAAGGTTTTTCACCTGCTTGACTGATTGATCACTGCATCAAAAAGATTTGAAAATAAAGAAAGCAAATGGTCAATGAGTGGAATCCGGTTGAATTCTTGTAGTGGGCTATCTTATCAAGTGGGAGAGTTCAAATTCTGCACACTGAAACCTATTAAATGGTGATACCACTTGACAGTTATTGAAAAGCTTAATCTTTTTGTTAGCTAATGAGCAACACTTGTTTTACTTTGGCTAAACAAAGTAGGCAAAATTAAAAAAAGAATCTTCTGACATTTTTTTTTATTTTATTTTGTGTCAAAATATATTTACTAATCTGTTTTCAAAAAAGTTGTTGAATAAAATGTTAAATTACTTATTTTGTCACTCATGTTAATTCCTTAATGTGATAATGAAGTGTCCTCTTTTCATTCTCAAAATGAGTTCCCTTTCATCAGGATAAAAGCAACATTCAATTATTTTTTTTATTATTATTTGATTTTTAAGCAGTTCAAAACACCTGATGAACGTAAATTAATTTGTACTCATGGCAATATATATCGCAGGAAAAAAATATATTTTTATATAATTTTTTCCCAATATTGTGCAGCCCTAGTGAGCGGAGTGAAGCGGCAACAATTTCCCCTCCACGCTCTGTGCATTTAATAATCGCTCCGCTCCAGCTCCACTCCGGGTTCACAATTTCCCGCTTCCACTCCACTCCTCGCTCACTGATATCAGAAACACCGCTCCGCCTTAGCTCCGCGTCAAAAAAAAAAAATCAGAAATAATGTTTGAAATATAACGGTCCTGTTCATAACATATATTAAAATAAAAAAATACTAAAATAAGGAGAGTTTGAATTTTGAAACACCTACAGATCTGGCCATTAAAAATGCGTCTATTTTCACGCGGCAGCCTGCAATTCGGCACGCGTGGCCACGCGTCCTACCGCAGCGGCTTTTTTAGATTTTCTTACAACGTTGTTGCACTTCATATAATATCCACCAGGTGGCGCAAGGAACAACATTCTGTAGCCAAACACCATGGCCAGCTCTAGGGGGCGTTGGTCACAAATACCAGTACAATAGTTCAATGATTCCTCTTTCCTGAAATTATGGTTCAAACCAATAGCAAAAAGATAGCCTATTCATAAGCAGGTGCAGTTGTATTGTTATTTTGTTTTCTTTCTTTGTTTTCCTGACGAACATTTATTAGACTGCATCGGAAATAGAAATGTTAATTTCGGTTATTTTATTTTTCCAACCAACAACTTAAACCGCTAAATTCGTTTTCAGGGATTAATTATACACAAGCAAGAAGCAGCATAAACATCAGAACCTCACGCGCAGAGCTTGTGCACAGAGAAAAACCCAATAAACCTATATATAATAATAAATAAAATAGGCCCACATAAGAAATATATGTTTTTCTTTTCTGAATGAATAATAATTTAACAAATTAATAAGTAGCAAGCCTGTATGCAGAATTTTAGGCAAATTCTGTGATGCGCCCTTGAACCAGCATCTTTTGTTTCCATTTTTTTTTTTTTTTTTTTTTTTTTTTTACAAATAGCCTACACATCTGTTTTTTTTTTTGTTTTTTTTATTGTGATTGTACACAAATAACATAAATATGTAAAATATCATAGTTTTGAGCAATGCCGTACTCTTGAACGAGTATTGTAAGCTGTATCCACTTTATTAAGGGAAAAAAAAATCAAGTGATCCTGACGGCGCCGCGGGCAGTTAAATAACTCGACAACTTTCACCTTCAGAATAAAATATATTATATATTTCAGCGTTTTAAAGCAACATCAAATTAAGATATGCATGTTTAAGAGGTAGTTCGTCTTTTTCTTTTTCTAAGATACACAATTTTAGATACACTGACAATTAATTTGAGTAGAGACAAATAGAAATGGGAAGGATAAATATAAACTACAGTATTTTTGCGATTTTGGTGCTTAGAAATTTATTCTAAGCAGGCAGCGGGCGAATAATATAGTTAATATAGCGCGGAGCGGGTGGATGCGGAATAAAACCTCGTGGAAGCGGGACTGGAAAAGCACTTTGTTATATGATCCTATAGACTATTTAGATACTTCATCATCAAGCAAAAATTTATTCATAAGCAGGAGCAGTTTTATTATTATTTTCTTTTCTTTTTTTCCTGATGAACTTTTATTAGACTGCATTGAAAATAGAAATGTTAATTTCTGTTTTTTTTTTCAAACGACAACCGACGCGTTTAGTTGTTATTAACGACCAGATTGTGTTAAATTACATTTAAATTTAAATTGAAACGTGGCTGTGACACATTAATAACAGCTAAATTCGTTTTGAGGGGTTAATTGTACACAAGCAAAAAGCAGCAGAAACATCAGAACGTCACGCGCAGATCTTATGCACAGAGAAAACCTCAAGCTGTATGTAAAATAAATAAAAATGCCCATATGCGAAATATAAATTTCTTAATGAATAATAATTTAACAAAACGAAATAAAATAAAATTAATAAGTAGCAAGCCTATATGCAGAATTGTAGGCAATTTCTGTGATGCGCCCTTAAACCAGCATCTTGTTTCCATTTTTTTTTTTTTTTACACATAGCATACACATGTTTTTTCAATGTGATTGTACACAAATAACAGAAATATGTAAAATAGCATAGTTTTGAGCAATCCCGTACTCTTGAAGGAGTATTGTAAGCTGTATCCACTTTATTAAAGGGGAAAAAAAAGTGATCCTGACGGCGCCGCGGGCAGTTAAATAACTCGACAACTTTCACCTTCAGAATAAAATACATTAGCCTATATATTTCAGCGTTTTAAAGCAACATCAAATTAAAATGCATGTTTAAGAGGTAGTTCGTCTTTTTCTTTTTCTAAGATACACAATTTTAGATACACTGACAATTAATTTGAGTAGAGAGAAATAGAAATGGAGAGGATAAATATAAACTACAGTTTTTATAGAGTTAAAAATTAATTAATTAATTTATTATTATTATTATTATGATTTGTGACCCTGGACCACAAAACCAGTCTTAAGTCGCTGGGGTATATTTGTAGCAATAGCCAAAAATACATTGCATGGGTCAAAATTTTAGATTTTTCTTTTATGGCAAAAATCATTGAGAAATTAAGTAAAGTTCATGTTCCATGAAGATTTTTTGTAAAATTCCTACAGTAAATATATCAAAATGTAATTTTTGATTTGTAATATGCATTGTTAAGAACCTAATTTGGACAACTTTAAAGGTGATTTTCTCAGTGTTTTTGATTTTTTTTTTTTGCATCCTCAGATTTCTGATTTCAAATAGATGTATCTCAGTCAAATATTGTCCGATCCTAACAAACCATACATCAATAGAAAGCTTATTTATTGAGCTTTCATATGATGTATAAATCTCAGTTTGGTCAAATTTAACCTTATGACTGGTTTTGTGGTCCAGGGTCACATTTGTTTTTGCGATTTTGGTGCTTTGAAATTTATTCTAAGCGGGCAGCGGGCGAATATTAGCCTATAGTTAATATAGCGGGAGCGGGTGGATGCGGAATAAAACCTCGTGGAATCGGGACTGGAAAAGCACTTTGTTATATCCTATACTTCATCATCAATCATGGGCGTCGGAAGCAAAATAAATGTGGGTGGGTCCTCCCCCAGAAAAAAAATACTTTAGTATATGCCATTTTCTGTAGTCTGGTGCCTTTTATTTAATGTTTTTACACAATGCAAATAGGCCATATTTACAAATATTACAAAAGACGGCTATTGTGCAACATTTTCAGTGGCGCAAGTGATAATACCAGTAACATATCGTTTTTGACGCGGGAGACCCGAGTTCGCGTCCGCCTTTTGGTGAAATCATTTTCGAAATCGTCTCTCCCTTTTCACTTATATCACATCGGAAAGGCATTTGTTTATTTGTAAATTAATGAAATAATTGAAAAGTTGAAATAAAGTATCTACTAGGGTTAGGTCACCTAACTTAAGTGTATCTGAGCACTATACTGTACTTTTAGGAGTGTTAATAATTAATTTTATTATTATTATTATCATTTTTATTATTATTATTATTATTGTCTTTAGATTTGTTCTTACATTTTTGATGCTGTACATTATGATGGCGCACTGCCCATGCAGTTTTTTTTTTTTTTTCTTAAAAACTAATTGAAGTGAAAGGGAAGAAACCCATGTAGATTTGGCCTAATGTCCATGTAAATACTATAGCCTAGTATTATATCCTAATATAGAAAATAATTTAGACAAATAAACAGAAGGCACACTTTTCAAAACAATAAAGCTTATATGACTGACAACGAATACAATTGTTAAGTGTCAAAAGTGCTCCAGTGAGTTATGCAATTTTTTTTCCACCTTTTTTTTTTTTTTATTCCTCTTTTTAAACAGCTCCGATTTACATCATTTTAGCCTGGAACTAGGCTTAAGTCTGTTCTGGGAAACCAAAGGGAAGTGTTTTTTTTTTTTTTTTTTCTTTTTCAGTTTTCTGAAAAGTAGGCCCTAGCCGTTAATGAGGCATCAGCGTTAAGCGGCACGTAGTATAAAGAGCGAAATGTTTATGAATGTCAGAGTGGGGGTGGGGTGGGGTGTTGAATGCTGTCTGTTGCCTTGTTGTAATCAACATTTGGAGACTATTTTGGGGGTGCTGGGGGCGGATTCCGACTGCATTCAGTTGCATTTCGAATTCAGCATTCAAATGCATGCCAGGGAGAAGGGGAAAGCTTTCCTCACTCGCTCCACTTTTTTCAAAACATTAGTGTCCACGGCCCTGACACCAGTGATGCGCGGGTCAGTGGATAAACAACAGTGGACGTTTTCAACTAACCCGCCCGCAACTCGGACCGCCGAATAAAAAAATAAAATATTGTACCCGACCCGCCTCCTGACCCGTATGTTTAATAATAGAGTGATTATACTGTGGAGATGCGGTCTGAAATATCCCGACATCTGAAATCCATTGGTGTACACTTTAAAATTAAATAATGTGTCCTGTTGTAAAGTCGCCGTATTGTTGTGTACGAAGTTCAGATGTTATTATTTTAAGAAATGTATATTTATATGTTTTAGGATTCTCCTTATGTCAGCATCTTGCCCTCCTGTAGTTCGTCTCCATGCCTCTAGAGGTCCCCTGTGTTTTCTTCTGTCTTAGCTCTTCTTTGTGGACCCTTGTTAGTGTAATCCAGGTCACCTGTGCCTTGTTTCCCCTAGTGTATTTAAGTTGTCTATTTTTCCCTGGTTCCTCACTCGGTTTTTGAGTCCCTACCCTGTGTTTTTCCAGCCCGGTTTTGCTATAGCCCTCCAAGCTACTCTGAGTAAGATTTCTTGAGTTATTATTGTTCTCTGATTTAGTTTTCTCCCCTCGTGGAGTCTTTATTTTCTCTTGTGAGTTTTTCTTTGTTTTGATTGTTATTATACCTCTGTCTGAGAAGAACTTTTGTTGAATTATCTCTTGCAAAGACTTTCTTAATAAATCTTCACCTTCTGGAATACTGCTTCAAGTGTTTCGTTTGGGTCCAACACCATCACTCCTGTGGCTCTGTGGTAGAATCCTCACCACCACACCAGAGACCCGGGTTCAAGCCCAGCCCGTGACAGAAAAACCGAGTCAGTCATGGACCCAGAAACACTCAGCTCCAAGGACCTGTTAGCGGTGATTGCCCAGCACGAAGCTTCTTATCAGCGCCATGAAGCTGTCCTCAGTCGTCAAGAGGAGCTGATGGCCAAACACTCTCAACTCCTGGCCGATGTGATGGCTTCCATACGCCAGCTCTTTGAACGTCTTCCTGGTGCTTCACCTCCCTCTGCTTCCCCCCCCCCCAGTAGCAACAGGCCTACTTCAGTTGCAGAACCCCGACTACCTCCTCCTAAGCCCTTCACTGGGGATCCTAGCTCCTGCCAGGGGTTTCTCACCCAATGCTCCCTGACCTTTGAGCTCCAGCCCTCAAGTTTTCCTACAGACCGCTCCAAGATTGCTTATATAATTACTCTCCTCTCAGATAAGGCGCTTTCCTGGGCCTCAGCGGTTTGGCAATCCCAGGATGCCTGTTGTGAGTCCTACAAAGCCTTTGAAGAAGAGTTCAAGCGAGTCTTTGATCATCCAGTCAGTGGCCGGGAGGCTTCCAAGCGCTTGCTTACTCTCCATCAGGGCTCCCGGAGCGCTGCAGACTTCGCCATCGAATTCCGGACCATCGCGGCAGGGAGCGGATGGAACAATGAGGCACTGATGGTCTGTTTTCAGGGAGGATTGTCCGAGCCTCTTCAAGACGAATTAGCCACCCGAGAACCAGCTGCTGATCTCGAGTCCCTCATTGCTATGGCCATCCGGCTGGATAATCGCCTGAGAGAACGCAGAGTGGCTCGCCGTAGGGCATCTCAGTCTCAAGTTCCTGCGAGCAGGCCTGTTTCCCCAGTCCGTTTTCCTGCATCCAGAGCTTCTCCAACCCCTGAACAGCCCCATGAGTCCCCTGAAGACATGCAGTTGGGCCGTTCCAGGCTCTCTCCTAACGAGAGGGAACGTCGCATGAAGGAGCGACGTTGCCTCTACTGTGGTGCTTCCGGCCACTTTCGCTCTACTTGTTCTGAGCTCTCGGGAAACGGAAGCCCCCGCTCAGCTACAGGAGGGCTGTGATGGGGAAAATTAGAGCTCCTCCTGCTAACGCTGTCTTAGCTGTTCCAGCTACTCTGTCCTGGGAGGGCCACCAGCATCCAGTCCAGGCCATGATCGATTCCGGCGCTGCAGGTGACTTCTTGGATCTATCTTTGGCTAAGAAACTTGGGATTCCTACCCAAATTCTTCCTCACCCCCAGGCAGTAACAGCATTGGATGGCAGACCTCTGGAACCAGGGAGAGTAACAGAGGCCACTCAGTCCCTGCAACTTACTATCCTTCAACACCAGCAGGAGGAAACGTTCTATCTGATTGACTCTCCCGAGTATCCTGTCATCCTGGGTCACCCCTGGCTGTGCAGACATAATCCTCGGATCGACTGGTCCACCGGCACCATTCTGAGCTGGGGTTCCACCTGCCATCTCACCTGCCCACTTCAGAGTTCCTTAGCCCCTAGTTCCGAGTTTCAAGAGTCTGTCGACCTGTCCTGAGTCCCCAGAAACTATCATCAGTTCAAGGCAGTCTTCAGCAAGTTTCGGGCGACCTCCTTACCTCCTCACCGCTCTTACGACTGTGCCATTGACCTACTCCCGGGTGCCTGCCCGCCTAGGGGTCGGATCTTCTCCTTGTCCTCCCCCGAGCGTACTGCAATGGGTACCTACATTAAGGAGTCCTTGGCAGCCGGCATCATTCGTGCCTCTACTTCCCCGGCAGGGGCAGGCTTCTTCTTTGTGGGGAAGAAATATGGGGGCCTTAGACCGTGTATTGATTACCGAGGTCTCAACAAAATCACCGTTCGGAATCGATACCCCCTTCCTCTCATGGCCACTGCCTTCGAACTGTTACAAGGGGCTTCCATTTTTACTAAACTGGATCTACGCAACGCTTACCATCTCGTGCGGATCCGGCAGGGGGACGAATGGAAGACGGCCTTCAATACCCCCACAGGCCATTATGAGTATCTGGTAATGCCGTTCGGGCTCACCAACGCTCCCGCTGTATTCCAGGCACTAATTAATGATGTACTACGGGACATGCTCAATCTATTCGTCTTCGTGTACTTGGATGATATCCTCATTTTTTCTGGATCATTGGAGGAGCACGAAGGTCATGTCAGCAGGGTCCTCCAGAGACTCCTGGATAATCATCTCTACGTGAAGCCCGAGAAGTGTGAGTTTCATGTTACCCAGGCTCAGTTTCTCGGGTTTATCATCACTCCTGGCCATGTAGAGATGGACCCTAAGAAAGTCGAGGCCGTTCTCAACTGGCCCATTCCCTCTACTGTTAAGGAGGTTCAACGCTTTATCGGCTTTGCTAACTTCTATAGGAAGTTCATTAAGAGTTTCAGCTCTGTGGTGGCCCCATTGACTGCACTGACCAAGGGAGGAGGACTCAAGATCCACTGGGGTCCGGAAGCAGCTGGGGCCTTCCAGGATCTCAAGCGCCGTTTCACTTCCGCTCCTATTCTCTCGATCCCTGACCCAGAAAGACCTTTTATGGTGGAGGTGGACGCCTCGGAGGCGGGCGTAGGGGCCATCCTGTCACAAAGGGGTGAGGATGGGAAATTACATCCTTGTGCTTTCATGTCTCGTCGACTATCAAATGCCGAGCGGAACTACCATGTGGGGGATCGAGAGTTGCTTGCGGTAAAACTTGCTTTGGAGGAGTGGCGTCATTGGCTTGAGGGGGCTCAGCACCCTTTCCAGGTTCTCACGGACCACAAGAACCTGGAATATCTCCAGCAGGCCAAACGTCTGAACCCTCGGCAGGCTCGGTGGTCCTTGTTTTTTAATCGATTTCATTTTCTCCTGTCTTACAGACCTGGCACCAAGAATGTCAAGCCGGATGCCCTGTCCCGAGCCTACTCCCCCGAGACACAGGAGAAACCTTTGGAATCAATTATTCCAAGGTCTAGGATCGTTGCGCCCCTTCAGTGGGAATTGGAAAGGGTGGTGCGAGAAGCTCAAGTCCAAGACCCAGATCCTGGGGATGGTCCTGCGGGATGCCTGTATGTCCCTCAATCTGCCCGGGCCCGGGTCTTGCAGTGGAGTCATGAGTCGCCCTTGACATGCCATCCAGGAAATGCTCGCACTCTTGATTTCTTCCAACGGCGATTTTGGTGGCCTTCCATTAAGGAGGACGTTAAGGTCTATGTGGAGGCCTGTCCCGTGTGCAATCAGGGAAAGTCTACACATCAGCGCCCTCAGGGACTGCTCCATCCCCTACCTGTTCCCCGTAGGCCATGGTCGCACCTTTCTTTAGACTTTGTCACGGGTCTCCCACCATCCCAGGGCAATACTGCCATCTTAGTGGTTGTGGACCGCTTTTCTAAGGCCGCCCGGTTCATTCCGTTGCCCAAGCTTCCTTCAGCTAAGGAGACAGCTGAGCTCCTCATGAACTATGTATTTCGTATATTTGGAATTCCCTTGGATATTGTTTCTGACCGAGGGCCCCAATTCTCATCCAGGTTCTGGGGGGCCTTTTGCAAGCTTATTGGGGCCACTGCCAGCCTATCGTCTGGATTCCATCCTGAGTCTAATGGTCAGACAGAACGGATTAATCAGGATCTGGAGACCACTCTGCGGTGTATGGCAGCCAACAACCCCACTTCTTGGGCTACCTACATTATGTGGGCTGAATATGCCCACAATACCCTCAAGTCCTCGGCTACTGGGCTTTCCCCTTTCGAATGCCAGTTCTGATATACCCCCCCATTGTTCCCCGAGGAGGAGAGACAGGTTGGTGTTCCCTCGGCCCGGCGTTTCGTCCAACGCTGTCGACAGACCTGGAGGAAGGCTAGGCGTACACTTCTTCAGACCTCCCAGAGATACCAGCGTCAGGCTAATCGCCGCCGCCGGATAGCCCCTAACTTTCGAGCTGGTCAAAGAGTTTGGTTAGCCACCAAGAACCTGCCCCTCAGGGTCGAATCAAAGAAGCTCTCCCAGAAATTCATCGGCCCTTTTCGCATTGCAAGGAAAGTTAATCCTGTTTCCTATCGTTTATTTCTTCCCCGTTCCCTTAGAATTAACCCCACATTTCATGTTTCATTATTAAAACCTGTCTTGTCTTCTCCATTTGTCTTCTCTATAGCCCTCCAAGCTACTCTGAGTAAGATTTCTTGAGTTATTATTGTTCTCTGATTTAGTTTTCTCCCCTCGTGGAGTCTTTATTTTCTCTTGTGAGTTTTTCTTTGTTTTGATTGTTATTATACCTCTGTCTGAGAAGAACTTTTGTTGAATTATCTCTTGCAAAGACTTTCTTAATAAATCTTCACCTTCTGGAATACTGCTTCAAGTGTTTCGTTTGGGTCCAACACCATCACTCCTGTGGCTCTGTGGTCGAATCCTCACCACCACACCAGAGACCCGGGTTCGAGCCCAGCTCGTGACACCTTATTTTTGTTTTAGACATCCATTTATTACGGTGAATAAAAAAATGCCGCGCTGGTGGAAACAAGACATTCGCTTCTACTTTTGAGACCGGTGTTCGGACGTTTTTCTAAAAAACAAACAAACAACTTTAAACTTTGAACTTTAAAGCTTATCCCTCATTCCATTTGTTTTCTTTGTTTTGTAATCTTTATATTTCGTGAAATGTATTTTTGCTCAACATGCATTTCTCGTGGCCACGAGTTTAATGAATAAACAAACCTGCGTGACATTAGTAACCCAGAATTATATTGGTAAAATGATATTTTATTTTGAGTTAAGAAATTATTATATTAATTGTTATAGAAATTAATACAATATTAAATAATT
>NW_027394279.1:602703-618168 GCF_049309525.1 Garra rufa | reverse complement strand
CTAGCAAGTCGTTAGCATGATTTTAGCATGACTAGCAAGTTACAAGCATGATTTTAGCATGACTAGCAAGTCGCTAGCATGATTTTAACATGATTAGCTAGTTACTAGCATGAATTTAGCATGATTAGCAAGTCGCTAGCATGATTTTAGCATGACTAGCAAGTTACAAGCATGATCCTAGCATGACTAGCAAGTCACTAGCATGATTCTAGCATGACTAGCAAGTTACTAGCATGATTTTAGCATGACTAGCATGTCACTAGCATTATTTTAACATGACTAGCAAGTCACTAGCATGATTTTAACATGACTAGCAAGTCGCTAGCATGTCACTAACATGATTTTAGCATGACTAGCAAGTCACTAGCATGATTTTAGCAAGACTAGCAAGTCACTAGCATGATTCCAGTATGACTAGCAAGTCTCTAGCATGATTTTAGCATGACTAGCAAGTCACTAGCATGATTCTAGCATGACTAGCAAGTTACTAGCATGATTTTAGGATGATTAGCATATTGTTAGCATGACTTAGAAAGATAGATGAGTTTGAATGAGTTTGAATGGATTAGAAATATAGTACATAGAAGGGAAGCTTGATTGAGTCTCAAAGGATTCTGGCAGTTTAAATTTGAATTTTGACAGTTGGAGTTGAACATTCCATCAATGTAAGTCAATGAGATTTTTTTCCCAGGTTTAATCGGGATTTTTAGGAAAACCGTAAGTCCGATCAGTTAGAAAAGATATAGCATATCGAGTCTGACCAGTCTGAACATCTGGGCTGAGTTTGGAGTTTGTAGAGTTAAAGCTCTAGGAGGAGTAGCAGTCAGAAATTTTATATAGGAAGAAGAAGAATAATAAAAATAACTAGATAAAAAAGTTCGTCAAGACAAACTTTGAAGTTGGCTTGAGAAAGTCTGACCAGATAGTTTAAAATAGTTTTTAAAGTTTGTAAAAGTTTTAAAAGTTTGACTGTTTTCAGTCTGAAATAGTTTTAGATAGATAGATAGATAGATAGATAGATAGATAGATAGATAGATAGATAGATAGATAGATAGATAGATAGATAGATAGATAGATAGATAGATAGATAGATAGATAGATAGATAGAGTTTGAAAAGTTTTAAGTTAGATGCTATTTCAGTCTGAAATTGTTTGAAGTTAAGTAGTTTTAAAGTTTGAAGCTTGAAGTTTGATAGACTTTAAGATAGATAGATAGATAGATAGATAGATAGATAGATAGATAGATAGATAGATAGATAGATAGATAGATAGATAGATAGATAGACAGACAGACAGATAGATAGATAGATTTTGATTTAGACTTTGCCATCTAGTGGAATAACACCTTCCAAAGTGCTGTGTACAGCCACTGGTTTTACATGTGGTTCTACAAATGATTCTCTGTTTTATTTTATTGTATATAAACAATCGTCATTGTCAAAGTCATTCGTTTATGTCAGTGTACTAGCACTAAAATAAGTAAAATATATGAAACATAAAATCATAAATGAAATCTATGCATAAATGTGTCGTTTTTTGATACAAGTTTCGGAACTTCCGTGTTGAATGTAACATCACTAGAAAAAGAAAAGCATGAACACCAGTAATTTTTTATTCTGGAAGAGTTTTGAGAAATTGAAGGATCTAGATATAACCAATTCCAGTTGATCAAATAAGCTGTGCTTCAGAGCAGTCAAGACTGCATAAAGAAATACTCAATTATCTCAAATAACTGGATTGGAAGGTAGATTTTTTTTTCTTCCTTGTCAATGCCTCATACTCCAGTTATTCACCATAATTCACCATATTTTGGCTTGTCAACCACCAATAAACGATACAAGAAGGAACCCCCAAAAATGACTGATTGCAGATATATAAAATAGGTGTGAATACACATATATATTTATAAATATGTATATACATATGTTTTTTTTAATTAAAAACTTTTAAATAAATACTGACTTAATATTAACAGCTTTAACTTTGAAAAACAGTCCACAAAGATACGTAGTGCAAATTCTGGTGTTGTGTTGATCATTATTACTTTTTTTTTTTCAAATAACAATAATATACAACACGCTATCAAGAACATTAAAAATAAGAAAAGGAATAGAAAAAACATAAAAGTTGATCATTATTTTCACCATATACACCATTTCACCATATACTGTAAAGATTTTCACCCACTTCCGATCTGAGACGGAGACTCCGCCCACTACCGTCATGAGTCTGCTGCGGTGGCTCTGGTGTTCTGCAGTGTCGAAGGAACGCGACCCACTAAGGATGGGATGTAATTCCCAGCTTCGACATTCGACTTCTGAGGTAAATCGATCGCAGCATTCATTGTTATTTCTGTCCTGGGGTGCATTTCCCTAAAGCCTAAAATGATCGAAACTCCATTGGTTTTAATGGTTCTTCGATGTACTTAGCCTTATGATGCGTTTTTGAAAACGCAGGCCAATCTGTTAGCTCTAATACTTTAACTCTTAATACTTTAGGTTTAGTTAATTACTCACCTTCTTTCATTTTGCGGAACACAATTTAGGATATTTTGGATGAAATCCGAGAGGTCCCCGACTCACATAGACAGCAAGGTTCCTACCCCGTTTAAGGCCCAAGATGATTGACAAAGTAGTCCGTGTTTAGTGGTTCAACTAATTTTATGAAGCTACGAGAATACTTTTTTTGCGCAAAGAAAACAAAAACTACTTAATTTCACATTTTTGTCTCTACTGCGTCACTTGTGGATGCGCGTTCACGAGAATACCCTGACGCCGATTTATAGATTTCAATAGCTTTTATACCATAGATATATATAGATACCGCATTGGACCGCTCCAAGCACGTAGATGCGTCCGCCATTTTGGAACGGTCCACTTGACGTCATTCACCATACTGTAGGTTCGCAGACCAACGGCTGTGCAGGACTGTGGCTTTTCGAATTTTCAGTGATTACTATGAGATCTATGGGTGAATGACGTCAAGTAGACCGCAGTGAAATGGCGGATGGCTTACGTATAACGGCCCATAGAAACAGTCGCTAATGAGGCATCTATGTATATATATCTATGTTTTATACAACGTGCATCTTCTCAAGGCATGGCGCATGTGTTCAACGTCATAACGCCGGGTCCGCGCCGGCGCCGACTCATGCATTCGTCGGAATTCTCTAGTGAACTCGTGTCCACAAATGACGCAGTAAAGATGAAAATGCGGAATAAAGTCATTATCTTAAGGTATCTTTAAATAAATAAAGTAACTATTTTTTGTTTTCTTCGTACAAAAAAAGTATTCTCGTAGCTTCGTAAAATTACAGTTGAACCCCTGATGTCACGTGGACTACTTTGTTGATCTACTTTTCTGGGCCTTAAACGTGGTAGTATCCTTGCGAAGTCTTACGCGTTTGTAACAACATGAGGGTGAGTGATTAATGATAAAATTAAAGTTTTTGGGTGAAATAACCCTTTAAAGCAGGGGTGTTTAGCACCAACCTGTATCCTGAATATCTTGATTAGCTTGTTCATGTGTGTTTGATTAGGGTTGGAGCTAAACTCTGCAGGGACACCGGCTCTCCAGGATCAACGTTGCCCACCTCTGGTGTTTATGGGTGAATGACGGATAAGGATTTAAAATGTGAAAAAAAATAAAACTGGCAAAAAATTTAAATGTTAGGACTTTCTATACTTATTACAGTGTTGTGTATGTAATGCAATGATATTTACACATTTCAAGAATGTAATTAACCATTTTTTTTGATGAATCAGATCTTTTTCCTCATGAAAATGTCATTCCTGGGTAACGTAATGAATTTTTAAATTAATTACATTTCTACCATTGTTGGCATATACAAATGTACTGATCTCCATATTTGGAGCTCAACAAACAATTAGTGCTCAGAAAACTACATTTTAATCACAATTAATATAATCAATTTGGGATTTCTTATAGGCACAGGCTCATTTTTGGCTGCTGCTAATTCAAAAATTCAGAACCAAATAAAAAAAAAACCTGGAAAATGTTTAAAAATGTTTTCCAATAAAGTAAATAAGACTTGTTTTATCATTAACTCAACAAAAAACTGAATTGTGTAATCTAACACACAAATATGGGTTAAATGAATTGCCCGTGTCATTGTTAGCCGGAATGACATACTGTTAGACGGAATGACATTCTGCAATATTTTTCAGGATCACCATAAAAACCATCATCAGTATAATTTTTCTTTCCAACACTCAAACTTGAAACAAAGTAAGATACACTTGACAGTTGCAAAACTCACAGTTTTTAATGATTTAAAAAAGTACAACAGGCTTTTTGGGACACCAATTTCATTACAATCGTATTTTCTAAATATTACAGTAAATCTGTAAAATTATAATGCTTCATAAACAATGGCCAGGGGTATAGTGTATAATGTGTAATAACACATTACACCGCTAAAACATTTAGGCTTATTACAAATGAGTGTGAACCTATTTCGATTAAAGGAACATTCCACTTTTTTTGGAAATAGGCTCATTCTCCAACTCCCCCCGAGTTAATAAGTTGATTTTTACCGTTTTGAAATCCATTCAGCCGTTCTCCTGTTCTGGCGATATCACTTTTAGCATAGCTTAGCATAGATCATTGAATCCTATTAGACCAATAGCATCGCGTTCAAAAATGACCAACGAGTTTCCATATTTGTTGTATTTAAAACTTGACTCTTCTGTAGTTATATCGTGTACTAAGACCAGTGGAAATGCAAAGCTGCGAGTTTCTTGCCTGATAAGATTAGGAACTACACTCCCATTCTGGCGTAATAGTCAAGGAAGTTTGCTGCTGTAATATGGCCGAAGCAGGCGGAGTATTATCAGAAATATTCCCAGCTAGTTTAGCATTTGCACATGTGCTGCGTGATATTACTGCTCCTGCTTCGGCCATATTACGGCTGCAAACTTCCTTGACTATTGCGCCGGAATGGGAGTGTAGTTCCTAATCAGCCTAGAAAATTGAAGCTTTGCATTTCCAACGGTCTTAGTACATGATATAACTACAGAAGAGTCAAGTTTTAAATAGGACAAATACCGAAACTCGTTGGTCATTTTTGAACGTGATGCTATTGGTCTAATAGGATTCAATGATCTATGCTAAGCTATGCTAAATGTGATATCGCCAGAACAGGAGAACGGCTGAATGGATTTCAAAACGGTAAAACTCAATTTATTAACTCGGGGGGAGTTGGAGAATGAGCCTATTTCCAAAAAAAGTGGAGTGTTCCTTTAATATTTCAAGTTTGCTTGTTACTGACACATTATTGTTCCACTGAATCATCACCATAATACCTTGCTCTCTATTTTCAAAGATACTCAGCCCTAGCTTCTGCATCTGTGTTTATTCTGGCTCTGAACCGTCTCTGCCTCTCTTTATTAGACAGAGGCATCTGGAAGAACAGAATTGACCTTAAAACACCAGAAGCTATACAAAAGTTTTAAAATGGGTAACACTTTATAATAACGGCACGCTATTAATCATTAGTTAAACATTAGTAAACAGTTAATTCATCATTTATAACGCATTAAAAGACATTAATAAGCAGTTTATAAATACAGCTATAAATGCTTTATTCTTGATTTAAAAGCATATCTATAATGTGTTTAATAATTGTATTTCCATACTTTAATTTCATACTTGTAGGTAGGCTTATAAATCAAGCATTAAGAATTTATAGCTGCATTTTAAATCGTAAATTTATTGATGAATTAACTGTTTAATGATGTTTAAATAATGATTAATAACGTGTAGTTATTATAAAGTATTACCAAATGTGGATATATTAATAATAATGATTACATTATTCATGATTTTGACCATTAACATTACAAAAGTTAAATTCAATGATAATTAAATGTGAATCATATGAAATCAAGATGAATGACAGCAAAAATACGGCAAAAAACATACAATTATGTAAATAATGTTAATGTTAATAATATAACTATTAGAGGTCGACCGATATTGGTTTTTACCGATACCGATAGCTAGGTTGGACCACACTGGCCGATACCGATTAATTAACCGATAGTTTTTGAAAATAGATACTGAACGGCAACTAAAATACTGCTCTGCTAGTTTTAAAAAAGTAATAAACCATACTTTGTAAATTAATAAAAATATAAATTTTAATTATATATTGATCATTAAAGTTATTTCATAGTTCATTAATGTTAACAAAATAACACCCTAACAAGGAACAACACTTCTATTCTACAGCTTTCATCAATCTTAGTTGATGTTACAAATGGGCTCATTGTAAAGTGTTATTTCATATTAACAGTAGGGGTGGGAATCTTTACATTTTAACAATATGTAAAATTGCAGTTTCTATGATTTTTGTTTATATTTGGAATCTCTGTATGTTAGTACTGCCTTATTAAAATTAAGATTCAATTTAATTACGATTTTCAATAACAACTAAATATAACCATGCATCACATTCTCAGTTTTCAATATTACTGCACATAGCTACATTTTCATATACATTTTATATAATTTATTTTGAGCAAAATTTACTTTATTTTTTTATTATATAAGCAGGCTACTTTTAAACCAATTACTTATTTAAAATAAGTGTTCTTTAAGTATCCAAAAGTTAACAGACAATAGTTATTTTTTCCTTTCGTTTGATTATTACTGATGAGATCATTGACAGTGGCTGCTTTAACAGGCTGCATTCAAACGAATGCACAGATCTATTTCGATATATCAGATGCCCTGCTCTGAAAACATAACTGACTGTGTGTACATCAGTTTCGTATAAAAGTATTCGAAATGGCAAGTGCATTTAACCGCATCTTCTGCAATCGAGCTTTTTAGGACGAACAAACACAAATTGCAAGTGAAAGTCCGTCAGTGCGCGAGTTTTGTGCATCTAATATACTGCATTACAAACGGCAGAAATGAAGGCACATGTAAAGTAAAAAACTGCGGGTGGAAGCACGCACTGTCAAGCAATGCACACGAGTCTCACAGTGCAAATTCTGTGCAATGAAGCCAGCCGCGTTTCAGGCGCTCACGCGTGCCATATGCGGGGAAAAACACAAGCTCCTTGAAGAGAGGGTTGCGATGCATTGGATGCAGCGCTGCGTTGCGCGGACAACTCGCAGGTATCTAACACACACAGGATGCGTCGTGTAGTTCAAGCAGAAATCTAAAACAGTTTATTTAATCACCAAATGGGCAAATGTTTACTTCAAGAATGATCAAAAAAGCGGCAAAGATTAGTTTAAACAACAGATCAAACGGAAAGAGAAAGTACGATCTATATTGTTGTAGCCATTTAAGAAAATGTGTTATCTGTTTTACATTTATGTTTAAATATTATTTGTTTGTGTTTTGTTTCAGTTTAATCTGTTAATTACGAAAGAAGTGTGTGTAATTTGTAAATGTCATAAAGGACGTGGTATGAATTAGACGGCAATACACCGGGAGAATTGGAGAGGGTCAGACACAATTGTTGACCACTTCCACCTTTTTATTTGTGGAAAATCCCTTTTTAAACGAATTTCGTTTTGTATAATTTTTATCTTAATTTTGAATACATATTTTTGTTGATCAGTTATTAAAATCAAGTAAGAACAAGGAAAATTGCATTGTGAAATAAAGTGCGTAACAAGATGCAAACCTACCATGCTTCCGCGGCCTGAAGAAAAGGCTAAAACATAAATTATAGCTCTATATGAAGCATACAGACTTTATTAGAGCTACAGAAATACGAATTTATCACTTAAATGAACAATCTTCCAGCAGGGTCAAGCCTTTATAAACATTAACAACAATTTGGGACAGATATGTAATGTAAAACTGTGAATGGCGCGCTGTGGCGCAGCAGGATTCTGTAGGCTGAATGAACACGGTTTGCTTTCTCACATCAAGTCTTTAAATCTGCAATTTTGCTGGCTACCAATATGACCAACTGGATATAAATCAATGCAAATATATGGTAACAATCCTGACACTTAACATTGGTGTCTGACTTAACCTCTCATACTCTATGACAGCGGAGCGGAGCGTGAGCCTCTTCAGCAAAGAACGCAATCCGGAAAAACTATCGGCATGGATTTTTGCCGATAACCGATAGTTCAGCCAATCAACTATCGGTGCCGATTAATCGGCAAAACCGATACATCGGTCGACCTCTAATAACTATAATAACTATACCTAAAAGTTTACAAATGTTAATTAAAAACTAGATTGTTATGCCTATGTCATTCTGGATAACGGATGACATGTCCTGGCTAACAGAGTTTTTTTGTTATCCAAGAATGACATGTTGTTATCCAGGAATGACAAAACGAATATTTTTCTTTATAATCAGGCACTAATTTAACCACCTATGGAAAACTACAACTTAGCCATCATCGCTTTAAGGTAATCTTTTAGATCAAATAGATAGTTTTTCATATAAAAACATTATAAATAGTTTGTCAGTGTTATCCAAAAGGACACATGATATTGCTACAAAGTGCATCAGTGACCGAAAAGGTCAAAATATCAATATTTTAAGAGACGCTTAGTCACCTTTGCACATGTTCTGGTGCTCATTCAGGGTCTTCTTTTTGATACAATATTATGTCACATGACATACCACAATGCATTATGGTCTAAAATGGTCATTGGTGTCTGTTATCCAGGAGTGACATTACAGAAATCACAATTTGGGGACAAAAGTCTTTCTGTCATTAAAATTTAATTAAACTTAGTATTATAACCATATTAGCAGGTATCGTTTAAAACATCAATATAATTATGCCCAAGTAGATTTTAAATATTTTTATTTTTATTATTTACATTTTTATTGTATTTTTGTACTCAGATTTTAAGCCGGGACAGTTACCCGGAATGACGTTTTGGGACTTTTGAGCTCAATAGTTCCTTAAAGATTAATTATTTATAATGAATTCTCACAAGAGTAATTAAAGAGGGGAAAGTTGAGTCATTTAATGAAATGCATTTAAAAATGTATAAATTTTTAATATTATGAATATGCTTTGGACACCAGAATTGACATGCCACGTCATTGACCCTTATATATACATGTATATGTGGTGGGAAGGTATGAAATGATCAGACTTAGTAATTGTGCAGTGCAATAAAGAATTTATCATTTGAACCAAGAATTAAACAAATCATCTACAGTCATGCATAAAGTGTTGCTTAGAAGAACAAATCAGAAACAAATAAGTAAATGGCTAAAACAAAGTAAAAAAAACTGTTGTTGAATAATATACAATATTACGTTGAACATTATTTACAGAAATATTTACAGAAATATATAAAGGTTAAAGTTTAATTTATTTAGCTATTTAGTGTATTTGTTCAAGATATTAAGATTAAATTACAGAAAAATAACAAAAATTAGAAAACAGTAAAAAAATAAATAAATGAACAACAAGAACAAGTAACTAATTCAATGTCCTTTTTTCAAAGTGTAATTGATGTTATTTAATTCATTGCATCGTCCAGGAATTCAGTGTCTCCATCCACACTTTCTTCTGGCTCCGGGGGTGCTACAGCCAGAAGTGGATCCAGCAATTCCCCACTCTGACCTGGATCCAAGGATTCCCTTCCTTTAACTGGATCAGGTGATTCCACATCCTGTTCTGGATCTAGGGATGCTTGATCCTGTGCTTCCTCATTGTTAGGTGAAGTCAGGCATTTTATGCTTAGGACTTGTTTTTGAACATGCCGTACTCTCAGTTGCAACGGTAGTTGCTTCACTAAATCGTCTGGGTTGCCTGCATAGAAGTGGGCTGGCACAACATAATCATCCAGCCCACTGTCAAGAAGGATAAGGGTGTCGTTTTTTTGAGAAATCCCAATTATTTCCAGGTCTTGCTCCAGTATCTGCCGGTCAATAATCTGGAAATAAAAAAATTAAAAAATTCACATATAGGGTAAGGGTTAGTGTTATGGTTATACTGGTAACAATGTAATCTTAGGCCTCTAGTATTTTTACTAGCTATTTAATTTAAAGTCAATTATTATTTCTAACTTTTGCTGTAGTGTGTCAGTAGGAAATGTCAGTTTACATTTCTAAATCTGTCTGGAATGACATGACGAAACAGAACAAACTGAGACAGACAAAATTCAGAAAAAATTTGGCCATGTCTCCAAGATGCTTCAAGAAACCTACCTGCAAAACTACAGTACTGTTAAAAATGAGGATATTATCAAAAATAAATGTCATAAATAGTTTTTGGTAACACTTTACAATAAGGTTCATTAGTAAACGTTAGTTAATGTATTAGTTAACATGAACTAATAATGAACTGCATTTATGCAGCATTTATTAATCTTTGTTAATGTTAATTTCAACATTTACTAATACATTATTAAAAGGAGGGCCAGTGTCCTGGGGCCGGTTGCACCAGCTGTGTGTAAGTTACAACTTAGCCTAGTTGCGACGTAAATGGACACTAAGTTACAACTTACGCACTACTAAATATTTTTGCGTTGCACCATTAAACTTAGTTTCAACGTAACTTTACGTATAAACTAAATATTTACGGAAGCGTCTGGTCAGGAATAACGGTTGGAATAAAATAGCAGACTGAGTGAACTGCATCAGTATGCTCTTTTTTTAACCGACAACCTTCAATCATTTAGGCATATATGATGCTGCTGACATTTACACTCACATACATATTAAGAGAGAGAACAATGTGTGAATAAACCTACTTGTTTCTTTTTTAGCGTGTCTTTAACACCCCATCAGCGTGACTCTGTGCGCTTCGTGTTGCGCATGTCAATTGATAAATGATAAATAAATGTCATTTCTTTCTTTCCTTTTTTATTGATCTTTATTTATTTCAATTAGTCTCTGAATGTTATTTACAAATGTGTCTAATGTTATTATTATTTTTTTTTAATGGAAACTTGTTTTTACCGTTAGTATATGTGAGGCAAAAGAAGTTAGAATGAAGGATAAATTACAATTCATAGCATTTAAACAAGTTCCGCTCGCGTATTTTGAAGGTTGCTGTTGGATGATTTAGTGTAAGCGTCATATTATGCGACTACGCATTACTTTACGGAGAGCTTACGAACTACAAGCTAAGTCCTGCCTTACGAACAACTGGTGCAACCAAATAATGTATAGATTTAGTTACAAACTAGCTAGTAGTTACTAAGCCTCTAGTGTGGACTTTATGTTCCAATTTAAGTAGGAACTTACGAATGGCTGGTGCAACCCTACCCTGTAGAAGTTAGCTCCAACTTTAATTAGACACACCAGCTAGTCAAGCTCTTACTAGGCATACTAGAAACTTCTCAGCTGGTGTTGAGGCAAGTTTGGGTATCTCTGATCTGTATGGATGTGATGTGCAGCATAAATTGTGTACCTTGACAGTTGTGTAGTTTGATGAGACAAATTTTTTTTTGCCGTCTGGTGTTATGGTGGACTTAAGGTGGGTGAACTCCACCAAGTCCCCAACATAGAGTTCACGTAAGGCCTCTTCTCTCCACAGTGCGATGTCAAACAGCATGGACCCGCATCTCATACGCAAGTCCAGGATGGGTACCTGCGCTCGGGTCATCCTGGCTGCTTCGACCTGAAAAATGACACACGGGTGAGGACAATGCAGGTAACAAGTATTTTTGACCCTGCGTCCTGATGTTTATCCTCTCTGTCCTAAATAGTATGTAAAATTACAATAAGTGTGTCCCAAAGCATAGTATGATGAAAAGAGTATGCCAAAAATCCCAGGATGGTCCACTATTTCAGGCCGATTTTTGGAAGTGTGGATGCGTGCACCCTCTAATGCAGGGATCATCAAATCTGGACCTCGAGATCCATTTTCCTGCAGAGTTTAGCTCTTACCCTAATCAAACACACCTGAGCATGCTAATCACGGTCTTCAGGATCATTAGAGAATAACAGGTAGGTGAGTATGATCAGGGTTGGAGCTAAACTCTGCAGCGCATTGGACCTCCAGGGTAAGATTTGGGGAACCCTGCTCTAATGGCTAATATTGCCCACAATCCATTGCTCTTTGGCAAAGGATTTGGTCCAGAACTACAAACACAAATAAAACCCATTTAAAAAATTACAAGCATGGCGGTTGTGCGTGACCGGCAGTTAAGTAGAGATGTTTAGAAAAAAGGGGGTTTAAGTTGCTAATAATCAACATTTAACCTGGAAAAAAATATTTAATATTTTGAACATGCTATTGAGTAAGTATGCCCACCAATAGTTAAGGGAACTATGAACCTGTCTCTCCAGCGAAAAAGCCCCTTATAGCTTACAGTGTTATGAATATCTTACTGTGTTAGATATTCAGTTATGCTTTTAAAGTCACTCACTTTTTCTATCTGCCCCTGGAGACTTAGGTAGCTCCTGCTTGTGAAGATGTCCTCTTCTTCACCAGTCTTGCGTGGGGAAGGTGGATAGAGGGCCTCTTTAGCTGCTCTTCTGGCCTCGTCAGTAATGGGCAGTGGAGCTGTTTTGAATTTTATTGTTGCTCGATTGACGAACACGCATGGCCGCCCATATTTGTGCGAGAGGGTGAAGTTTTTTACGACGTAAGACTGCCCCTCTTCAAATTCAGGGTCGATGCCATTTCTAACAGAAAGGTATACTGTCTCCCCATCAGTTAGCGCACATGAAGTTGTTACATTAAATGTCCCGGCATGTATTTTATTCTGGTGTGTTGTAAAGGTCAAAGCCTTTTGGTTCTTGCAGGTTGCAACACACCTGACTCGAAGTGGTGCTGGACGACTGTATGGGGTTGCCATCCTAAGAACGAGGGAAAAAAAGAAAAAAGGTATTGTTTATTTATATATATATATATATATATATGTATGTATGTGTGTGTGTGTGTGTGTGTGATCCAGGACCACAAAACCAGTCATAAGTGTCAAAATTTTGACTTGTATATCATCTGAAAGCTAAATAAATAAGCTTTCCATTGATGTATGGTTTGTCAGAATGGGACCTTATTTGGCTGAGAGACAACTAATCCTGTCAGAATGTTTTATTATAATGTCATGTCTTCAAAATCTAATGATTTTTAAAAGGTTATGAAGACATAACATTATAATAAATCAATCTGACAGGATTTGGTCTAAGAAAAGGGTTTCTGACTGGGAAAAGTATTTTCTGAAGTGATTTTCAGTTTATCTGACTGGGAAAAGTATTTTCTGAAGTGATTTTCAGTTTTTCTGACAGGAAAAAATATTATCTGAAGTGATTTTCAGTTTTTCTGACTGGGAAAAGTATTTTCTGAAGTGATTTTCAGTTTATCTGACAGGAAAAAATATTATCTGAAGTGATTTTCAGTTTTTCTGACTGGGAAAAGTATTTTCTGAAGTGATTTTCAGTTTTTCTGACTGGGAAAAGTATTTTCTGAAGTGATTTTCAGTTTATCTGACTGGGAAAAGTATTTTCTGAAGTGATTTTCAGTTTTTCTGACTGGGAAAAGTATTTTCTGAAGTGATTTTCAGTTTATCTGACAGGAAAAAATATTATCTGAAGTGATTTTCAGTTTTTCTGACTGGGAAAAGTATTTTCTGAAGTGATTTTCAGTTTTTCTGACTGGGAAAAGTATTTTCTGAAGTGATTTTCAGTTTTTCTGACAGGAAAAAATATTATCTGAAGTGATTTTCAGTTTTTCTGACTGGGAAAAGTATTTTCTGAAGTGATTTTCAGTTTATCTGACAGGAAAAAATATTATCTGAAGTGATTTTCAGTTTTTCTGACTGGGAAAAGTATTTTCTGAAGTGATTTTCAGTTTTTCTGACTGGGAAAAGTATTTTCTGAAGTGATTTTCAGTTTATCTGACTGGGAAAAGTATTTTCTGAAGTGATTTTCAGTTTTTCTGACTGGGAAAAGTATTTTCTGAAGTGATTTTCAGTTTATCTGACAGGAAAAAATATTATCTGAAGTGATTTTCAGTTTTTCTGACTGGGAAAAGTATTTTCTGAAGTGATTTTCAGTTTTTCTGACTGGGAAAAGTATTTTCTGAAGTGATTTTCAGTTTATCTGACTGGGAAAAGTATTTTCTGAAGTGATTTTCAGTTTATCTGACAGGAAAAAATATTATCTGAAGTGATTTTCAGTTTTTCTGACTGGGAAAAGTATTTTCTGAAGTGATTTTCAGTTTATCTGACAGGAAAAAATATTATCTGAAGTGATTTTCAGTTTTTCTGACTGGAAAAAGTATTTTCTGAAGTGATTTTCAGTTTATCTGACAGGAAAAAATATTATCTGAAGTGATTTTCAGTTTTTCTGACTGGGAAAAGTATTTTCTGAAGTGATTTTCAGTTTTTCTGACTGGGAAAAGTATTTTCTGAAGTGATTTTCAGTTTATCTGACTGGGAAAAGTATTTTCTGAAGTGATTTTCAGTTTTTCTGACTGGGAAAAGTATTTTCTGAAGTGATTTTCAGTTTATCTGACTGGGAAAAGTATTTTCTGAAGTGATTTTCAGTTTTTCTGACAGGAAACAATATTATCTGAAGTGATTTTCAGTTTTTCTGACTGGGAAAAGTATTTTCTGAAGTGATTTTCAGTTTATCTGACTGGGAAAAGTATTTTCTGAAGTGATTTTCAGTTTTTCTGACTGGGAAAAGTATTTTCTGAAGTGATTTTCAGTTTATCTGACAGGAAAAAATATTATCTGAAGTGATTTTCAGTTTTTCTGACTGGGAAAAGTATTTTCTGAAGTGATTTTCAGTTTATCTGACAGGAAAAAATATTATCTGAAGTGATTTTCAGTTTTTCTGACTGGAAAAAGTATTTTCTGAAGTGATTTTCAGTGTTTCTGACTGGAAAAAGTATTATCTGAAGTGATTTTCAGTTTATCTGACTGGAAAAAGTATTTTCTGAAGTGATTTTCAGTTTTTCTGACTGGAAAAAGTATTTTCTGAAGTGATTTTCAGTTTATCTGACTGGGAAAAGTATTTTCTGAAGTGATTTTCAGTTTATCTGACAGGAAAAAATATTATCTGAAGTGATTTTCAGTTTTTCTGACTGGAAAAAGTATTTTCTGAAGTGATTTTCAGTGTTTCTGACAGGAAAAAATATTATCTGAAGTGATTTTCAGTTTTTCTGACTGGAAAAAGTATTTTCTGAAGTGATTTTCAGTTTTTCTGACTGGAAAAAGTATTTTCTGAAGTGATTTTCGGTTTATCTGACTGGAAAAAGTATTTTCTGAAGTGATTTTCAGTTTATCTGACTGGAAAAAGTATTTTCTGAAGTGATTTTCAGTTTTTCTGACTGGAAAAAGTATTATCTGAAGTGATTTTCAGTTTTTCTGACTGGAAAAAGTATTTTCTGAAGTGATTTTCGGTTTATCTGACTGGAAAAAGTATTTTCTGAAGTGATTTTCAGTTTATCTGACTGGAAAAAGTATTTTCTGAAGTGATTTTCAGTTTTTCTGACTGGAAAAAGTATTATCTGAAGTGATTTTCAGTTTTTCTGACTGGAA